>NC_084635.1:16482486-16567486 GCF_033978795.1 Nerophis ophidion
CCTCAGTCCACCCCCGCCTTGTCACTCCTCCCTCATCTGTTCTCCTTGACAAATTGCATTATCTCGAGGAAAAGGGGATGCTCACACACCAGTAATGAGACATTGTTAGGCAAATCCCGAGTCGGTTTCAGCATTGTTTACGGAATAAACGGCTGATTATCGGCTCGGGAAGTGTGGCTGTGTGTAAGCGGGAGAGAAAACACCCTCCTTTTTGGCCGCGGGGGAAACACACGCCTGTTGTTTTTCATCATCATTAAAGTTGCCCGTTTGACAAAAAACACTCCTGATAATTTGGCAATTCATTATATAAAGTGACCCACAGTGAATGGTAAGCAGTAGTTTGTTAATGTCCACCTTGTGGAACATTACTTTGTAACTTGTGATTTCTTTGGGTTTTTTCACCGATATAAAACTTTTATTGTGAAATGTCATTAGCATTAGAGTACCAGTAGAGAGGAAAACTCATTTTGTTATTTGCTTGATTGTGTTTCATTGTCTGCGATGAGGTGGCGACTTGTCCAGGGTGTACCCCGCCTTCCGCCCGATTGTAGCTGAGATAGGCGCCAGCGCCCCCCGCGACCCCAAAAGGGAATAAGCGGTAGGAAATGGATGGATGGATGTTTCATTGTATCCATTTAACCAGGGGTCCCCAAACTACGGCCCGCGGGCCGGTTGCGGCCCGCCAGCGTTCACAATCCGGCCTGCGGGAAATCCCAAGTTAAAAAAAAATTAATAATTATAACATTTTATTTTTAATTTTAATTGTTTTTTTAATTTGTCCTTTCAAATCCATTTTACTTTCCTAGCCGCTCAGGCAAATCATATTGTCGAAGAACGCATTTTCCCATCGATAACTTGACATCGTCAGCGGCAAGTGCACTCTTTCAGTCAATTAGTGCACGAGGAATATATATATATATATATATATGTACATATATATACATACATATATACATACATATATATATTTATATATATATATATATATATATATATATATATACATATATATATATGTACATATATATACATATATATATATGTACATATATATACATATATACATACATTTATATATATATATGTATATATATATATATATATGTATATATATATATGTATATATATATATATAGACATGCACCTGGGGATAGGTTGATTGGCAACACTAAATTGGCCCTAGTGTGTGAATGTGAGTGTGAATGTTGTCTGTCTATCTGTGTTGGCCCTGCGATGAGGTGGCAACTTGTCCAGGGTGTACCCCGCCTTCCGCCCGATTGTAGCTGAGATAGGTGCCAGCACCCCCCGCGACCCCAAAAGGGAATAAGCGGTAGAAAATGGATGGATGGATGGATGGATGGATATATATATATATATATATATATAAAGATACAGCCCGGCCCCCGGCATAATTGTTTTAACCCAATGCGGCCCTCGAGTCAAAAAGTTTGGGGACCCCTGCATTAAACCATATCAACTTGTATTTACAATCCTCAAAGTATGTGAAAATCTTGTCGAAGCATTACAAAATGCCACAAATTCAGTCAGCTATTTTGAATATCTTCGGCAATTTCCGTAGATTCACCGTCTCTGGTGGAACACTTCTGCTCTCTGACCATAGTATCAGATCAGTCATACTGAAAATACACAAAAATTGTGAAGAGATGCTCCGTCTATCATTCACAATTATTATGTAAGAGAAGAACACATGTTTTTTTTTTTTTCAATGCATTCAAAATCGTAAATAGCTATTAGGGTTGTACGGTATACCGGTATTGGTATAGTTCCGCGATACTAATGAAACATATTCGGTACTATACCGCCTCTAGAAAGTAACAACACATGCTTTGCTACACACCGTAGCTCACCGGCATCAAAATGTAAACAAACGCCATTGGTGGATCCACATCTGACATCCACTGTAATGATACCAAATACAGGAGTGCATCTAGTTGATACTACTATGATTACATCGCTATTTTTTAGCATCACAAAATATTTTTTTTTTGTTTTTTTCAAATGTATATTATGTTTTTAAATTCAGGAAATACGTCCCTGGACACAAGGACTTTGAATATGATCCTGTAACTACTTGGTATCAGACTTTTTTTCAACCCTTCGTTAGGATTGCAATTGACTCGTCATCTAAACGGAATTATGTGGTCGGCATTTGTTTTACTTTAAATAGTTTGTATGTTTCCAGTGAGGGTCGGACTCCGCCGAGGCTGCCCTTTCTTACCGATTCTGTTCATAACTTTTATGGACAGAATTTCTAGTCGCAGTCAGGGTGTGTGAGGGTATCTGGTTTGGTGGCTCCATGATAAGGTCTCTGCTTTTTGCAGATGATGTGGTCCAGATGGCTTCATCTGGCCAAGATCTTCAGCTCTCACTTGATCGGTTCGCAGCCGAGTGTGAAGCGACTAGCATGAGAATCAGCACCTCCAAGTCCGAGTCCATGGTTCTCGCCCGGAAAAGGGTGGCGTGCCATCTCCGGGTTGGGGAGGGGATCTTGCCCCAAGTGGAGGAGTTCAAGTACCTCGGAGTCTTGTTCACGAGTGGGGAAGAGCTGATCGTGAGGTCGCCAGGCGGATCGGTGTGGCATCTTCAGTAATGCGGATGCTTTATCGATCCATTGTGGTGAAGAAGGAGCTGTGCCGGAAGGCAAAGCTCTCAATTTACCGGTCGATCTACGTTCCCATCCTCACCTATGGTCATGAGCTTTGGGTTTTGACCGAAAGGACAAGATCACGGGTACAAGCGGCCGAAATTAGTTTCTTCCACCGGACGGCGGGGCTCACCCTTAGAGATAGGGTGAGAAGCTCTGCCATACGGGAGGAACTCAAAGTAAAGCGTCTGCTCCTCCACATCGAGAGGAACCAGATGAGGTGGTTCGGGCATCTGGTCAGGATGCCACCTGAACGCCTCCTTTGGGAGGTGTTTAGGGCACGTCCAATCGATAGGAGGCCACGGGAAAGACCCAGGACACGTTGGGAAGACTATGTCTCCCGACTGGCCTGGGAACGCCTCGGGATCCCCAAGGAGGAGCTGGATGAAATGGCTGGGGAGAGGAAAGTCTGGGCTTCCCTGCTTAGGCTGCTGCTCCTGCAACCCAACATCGAATAAGCGGAAGAAGATGAATGGATGGATGGATGGATGTTTAGCAAAGTGCAACGTTGTTGATGCTCTAGTGTTACAATGAAGCTACATCCTTGTGTTCGAGCTCAAAAATATGAAGTTCTGAATCACCATTTATCAAGTAGTCATAAAGTAAAAATGATACAATTAAATAGTTTTTCAAACTAAGACTCACTGATTTTGGTTCATTTTCTGTGAAGAACATATCAGAATACATTTTTAATGACCACACACCATACACACCCCCTACACATTTCGATTACATATACGATGTTTGGGTCCACTGGACCCGGGGCTAATAGAAGTGTGGAAATTGATGTTATGCTTACCACACACACACACACACACACACAAACACTTATACAGTTAGATATTTTATTTAATTTCAAGGTAGGAGGGATCAGGATTCATGTCATGCGCACCAAAAAAATATTGCCCCAACAGGGTATGGGAGGGACAATCAATGTTCCATTCCGTTGCTTGGAATGCGGTAAATAAATTTGCTGCGGTTGAATCTCGTCATTGGCGTTCATTTCATCTGTGCTGATGATTTGAATTCGACCTCAGGCTCCCGAACAGGTGTCGGTGGACGGCAGAGCCAATCACCTGACAAGGGATATAGCAGTCTGCTGGTGCCTTAATAATTCAATACACGTTATATTCAAATATCAGTGCTCGCTGAGCCGTTTGTAGACCATCCCTCAGGCCTCAATAGTTATTAAGGACAGAAATTATATATTCATAACACAGGATATTGCTGCTTGTTTATTTATAGCCTGCTTCTATTTTTCAGCAGTATTTTGTCAGTCGATTTCTTAGCTATCCTATTCCCTCTACCCGGGGATATATATATATATCTTGTGACAGCCTTCCAAAATATGTGCAAATTGCTAAACTGAAAGTGCACCTTTTCCCATTAATTTTAGGTTGGATCAAGGTTTTCCTGTTTGCTTGTGCCATGACTTTTTAATCAGGATGTCATTCTCTGCCGTCAAGGGACTGAGCAGTGTCAGAGCCTTCCAAGGACAGACACAAAAGCTCGCACAGATTTCTCGTGTGAATAAAGAAATAAAAACATTGACATTAACAATAAACAAATTGAAAGTTACTTTATTTTGATGCATCGTCATAGTTTACAACAGTCGGAAGATGATTCATATGGCCCCATGTGTCGCGCTTTACCTTACACATGAAACGTGACAAATTGGGGGGGTGCACTAACCACTTTAGCCGCCAGACGGCAGTACATTATTTAATATGTGGCAATTCCTACTTGAACCAAGGCGTCAATCTCTATGTGTTGAATTATCCTTTCCATCCTTACACTTTCCATCCTTTGTAACTGAGCTACAGTGTTTCCCTGGTGGATCAATAAAGTTTGTCCGCGTCTTGTAACGCTTGCTGGGCATAGCAATGCCGGTTTGTTCTTCCGTGGATGCAGTCGGGCAATGGACACAGCGTGGAGGTAAGAAATGAAGATTTATTTAACTAATAAAACAGACTATGACCAGAAAAACTGGCACAAGGGCACAAAAAGCAAAACAAAAACTACTAGCATGAGAGCTAGAGATAAACAAGGCGTAGCGCGAAAGCTAGCGAGTAGAAATATAGAATAGCAGTCATCACTTGTTGCGTGTAAAGCAAATTAGGATGCGAGAGTGAATGAACAGAAAAGGCAGGCTTAATTAAGGGTGGTGATTAACAAAACAGGTTTGCGTCTGGAAACCACGGCAGGTGAAACTAATACGAAACCATGAAAACTAGATGAAACCGGAACTAAGGAAGTCAAACAACAGAATGTGATACAAAAACGGAGCAAAACTAGAATATGGAGTGATCCGGGCAGCGGATCATAACACGTCTAAGAGCGGCGCTTTCCTTGCACCTTCCTCTCACGCGAAATCCTTCTAGGAATGGGGCCATGGACCCTAAATCTGAAGCACTATACCTCAATTTTCCTGTTCAGTTTTTTGATTATTTCTGAAAAAAATGTATTTGTTGGCTATTATTCAAACAAAGAAACACCGGCTGTGTTTCGGTGCTAAAGGCAGCTGCAATCCACCGCTTTCCACCAACAGCATTCTTCTTTATAGTCTCCATTATTAATTGAACAAATTGCAAAAGATTCAGCAACACAGATGTCCAAATTACTGTGTAATTATGCGATGAAAAGAGACTACTTTTAGCCGTGTGTGGTGCTGGGCTAATATGTCCTCTCCAACCCAAGACGTCGCAAGCACGCGTCATCATTCCGCGACGTTTTCAACAAGAAACTCCGAGGGAAATTTCCATCCATCCATCCATTTTCTACCGCTTATTCCCTTTTGGGGTCGCGGGGGGCGCTGGCGCCTATCTCAGCTACAATCGGGCGGAAGGCGGGGTACACCCTGGACAAGTCGCCACCTCATCGCAGGGCCAACACAGATAGACAACATTCACACTCACATTCACACACTAGGGCCAATTTAGTGTTGCCAATCAACCTATCCCCAGGTGCATGTCTTTGGAAGCGGGAGGAAGCCGGAGTACCCGGAGGGAACCCACGCATTCACGGGGAGAACATGCAAACTCCACACAGAAAGATCCCGAGCCTGGATTTGAACCCAGGACTGCAGGACCTTCGTATTGTGAGGCAGACGCACTAACCCCTCTGCCACCGTGAAGCCCCTCCGAGGGAAATTTAAAATTGTAATTTAGTAAACTAAACCGGCCGTATCGGCATGTGTTGGAATGTTAATATTTCATCATTGATATATAAACCATCAGACTGTGTGGTGGGCCTTTAATGTTGGTCATTATGGTGGTACTTGGAGAGCCAAGTGTTTTCTGAGGTGCAGGTGAAACAAGTTTGAGAACCACATATATAGAGACATGGTTTTTGGAGCGATTAATAGAGGAAGAGAACAAATATTCGGAGAAATGGCTGCTTCCCAGCAGACGTTTGTCTTCATTTTTTAGAGGTGAGCCTCCTGGTTCTGCTGTGCAAGAAAGTTGGACTCCAAAAGCCCCAAGCTGGCTCAGTATTGGCGAGTCAATCAGCAAAGGTCAGTGGGGTTTAGGAGAAGTGGGACGCCTGAGCAGAACTTAATCTCATTCGTCCTTTAAATGAAGGATTTTGGGTGAATAAGCAGGTGCAGGAAAGCTATTACCGGCCCACCTTCCTGAGTTTGTCATCCACCAAGGGCAGGCGAGCTGGGAGAACTGCCAGCTGCACACATAACACACACATTTACAGGAAGGACACAAGTTGGCACTTGGCATTTTGACTCCCTGGCATCCCCGACTCTCAGACTCTGATGTGAGACACAAACCAATCAAAGTATTATCAACGCAGATGAAGTACTGTCGTATCTCCTCTGTGGGAAAGAAGTACACCAACTATGTAAGTGGCATGTTTTTTTTTTCTTTTTCAATTTACAAACTCAATTGATTCTCGAATTGGGTTTGCACATAGAAAAGTTTGTGTATTGAAGCAAAATTCTCCATAAGAAACAATGTAAACAGGAATAATGGATTCCAGTCTTGACAAACATCCATATTTTCATAAAAGTTTGTACCCATTGAGCACAATGAAAAGTTCTATACAGTATTATACAAACCCTGTTCCCGTTTGAGTTGGGAAATTGTGTTAGATGCAAATATAAACGGAATACAATGATTTGCAAATCATTTCCAACCCATATTCAGTTGAATATGCTACAAAGACTAGGTTGATTGGCAGCACTAAATTGGCCCTAGTGTGTGAATGTGAGTGTGAATGTTGTCTGTCTATCTGTGTTGGCCCTGCGATGAGGTGGCGACTTGTCCAGGGTGTACCCCGCCTTCCGCCCGATTGTAGCTGAGATAGGCGCCAGCGCCCCCCGCGACCCCAAAAAGGGAATAAGCGGTAGAAAATGGATGGATGGATGCTACAAAGACAACATATTTGATGTTCAAACCGATAAACATTTTTTTTTTTTTTGCAAATAATCATTAACTTTAGAATTTGATGCTAGCAAAATGTGAGAAAGAAGTTGGGAAAGGTGGCAATAAATACTGATAAAGTGGAGGAATGCTCATCAAAAACTTATATGGAACATCCCACAGGTGTGCAGGCTAATTATGAACAGTTGGGTGCCATGATTGGGTATAAAAGCAGCTTCCATGAAATGCTTAGTAATTCACAAACAAGGGTGGGGTGAGGGTCACCATTTTGTAAGCAAATTGTCGAACAGTTTTAGAACAACATTTCTCAACGAGCTATTGCAAGGAATTTATGGATTTTACCATCTACAGTCCGTAATATCATCAAAAAGTTCAGAGAATCTGGAGAAATTACTGTACGTAAGCGATGATGTTACGGACTATTGATCCCTCAGGCGGTACTGCAACAAAAAACGATATCGGTGTGTAAAGGATATCACCTCATGGGCTCAGGAACACTTCATAAAACCACTGTCAGTAACTACAGTTGGTCGCTACATCTGTAAGTGCAAGTTAAAACTCTGCTATGCAAAGCCAAACCCATTTATCAACAATATCCTCAAACGCCGCCGGCTTGGCTGGGCCCGAGCTCACCTAAGATGGACTGATGCAAAGTGGAAAGGTTTTCTGTGGTCTGACGAGTTCACATTTCAAACTATATATGGAAACAGAGGACGTGGTGTCCTCCAGAACAAAGAGGAAAATAACCATTCGGATTGTTATAGGCGTAAAGTTCAAAAGGCAGCATCTGTGATGGTATGGGGGTGTATTAGTGCCCAAGGCATGGGTAACTTACACATCTGTGAAGGCACCATTAATGCTGAAAGGTCCACACAGGTTTTGGAGCAACATATGTTGTCATCCAAGAAACGTTATAATGGACGCCCCTGCTTATTTCAGCAAGACAAGTGTTACAACAGCGTGGCGTCGTAAAAAAAAGAGTGCGGGTACTTTCCTGGCCCGCCTGCAGTCCAGACCTGTAGACCCCGGGCTGTTGAACGACTGAAGCTGTACATAAAACAAGAATGGGAAAGAATTCCACTTTCAAAGCTTCAACATTTAGTTTCCTCAGTTCCCAAACGTTTATTGAGTGTTGTTAAAAGAAAAGGTGATGTAACTCAGTGGTGAACATGTCCTTTCCCAACTACTTTGGCATGTTTTGCAGCCATGAAATTCTAAGTTAATTAATATTTGCAAAGAAAATTAAGGTTATGAGTTTGAACATCAAATATCTTGTCTTTGTAGGGCATTCAATATAATATTGTTTGAAAAGGATTTACAAATCATTGTATCCTGTTTTTATTTACATCTAACTCAATTTCCCAACTCATATGGAAACAAGGTTTATAATTTTAGCTAATTGCAAATTCACTATGTCATGGAATTTCAGTATCTTTGATTCAATAAATAAAGGTTTTTGTGTATGTTCTCTATATCCAACATTATGTATTATTCTAACTGATCTTTTTTGTCACACTGTTAGTGAATGATGTGTACTTTTGTAATTATTTCCCCATATTTCTACACAATTACTCAGACATGGTAACAGTAGTTTAGCAAGAAAGCAGTGACATCAGCACACTTACATGTGCATGTCAATTTGTGATTCTCATTATGCAGAAAAAACTAATCCAAACACATTTGCAGATCCTCCCAGATAATACTTGTGTATATTCCTTCTGGATACTGTAAGAGCAAAACATTCTTAAATGAATGTTGTCAAAGCCATATCTATAATTAGAACACCATTTCAGCGACGGCGGAACTCTGAGTTTAGTTATTTTCCCCCAAAGCAATTAAGATTGAGGCAAACACTTCGTCAGAGGTTTGACTGTCGGGGCCACAAAATGCATGACTGATGATGTTGTGGCTTTGAAGCCGAGCGCTTTTTACTGCAGTGACAAAATAGTTTTGTCACACACTCTGTTTTTGTACCACTGAACACCACTTAGTGTAATCTTTGATGACAACTGCTTGGAATTGCAGAGCAAATATCACTCTGTGTCAACAAGACGATAGGACATGATGTGGTATTGGAGTGGAAAATGCAAAGCTGATGATTTTATCATGACAGGTTTAAATTAAAATGAATACAATTTGAAAATGGCATGGTGTCGCCGTCAAATGAAAACGTTATGATGAATTTGACTTTTTGGGAATACAGCAGTTTCTCGGCTGACAAGCTTAATTTGTTCTGTGAGTGAGCTCTTAACTCAAAGCACTTGTATTTCAAATCAACGATGCCTATTAAAATGAATTGACGATTAAATTGATGAATTAATTAAGGTTAAGTTAAAGTACCCGTGATTTTCACACACACTAAGTGTGGCGAAATGATTCTCTGCATTTGACCATTCACCCTTGATCACCCCTGGGAGGCGAGGGGAGCAGGGGTACCCAAAAAGTAGCTCTTGGTTTCAAAAAGGTTGGTGACCCCTAATCTAGAAGAAATAATGATTTGTCTTTGTTAGAAATATAGCTTGGTTCAATTTGTTATATATTCTATCAAAGTGCAGATTGGATTTTAACCTATTTAAAACATGTCATAAAAATTCTAAAAAACAAAAAAAACTTCCGTAAAAGGAAAAAAATGTACGACGGAATGAATATATATATATATATGTATATATATAATATATATATGTACATATATATATATATATATATATATGTATATGTATATATAGAGAGAGAGAGAGAGAGATGTATTCATTAAAGGTAAATTGAGCAAATTGACTATTTCTGGCAATTTATTTAAGTGTGTATCAAACTGGGAGCCCTTTGCATTAATCAGTAAAAGGTTGTTGACCCCTGGTCTAGTCTCTTAAATCAGCAAAATAATGTTATTTGATATTTTAGGGTAATGTGTTAATAATTCCACAGGATGGCGTGGCGCAGTGGAAAAGTGGCCGTGCACAACCCAAGGGTCCCTGGTTCAATCCCCACCTAGTACCAACCTCGTCACGTCCGTTGTGTCCTTGAGCAAGACACTTCACCCTTGCTCCTGATGGGTGCTGCTTAGCGCCTTGCATGGCAGCTCCCTCCATCAATGTGTGTGTGAATGGGTAAATGTGGAAGTAGTGTCAAAGCGCTTTGAGTACCCTGAAGGTAGAAAAGCGCTATACAAGTACAACCCATTTATCA
Source organism: Nerophis ophidion (assembly GCF_033978795.1). NCBI lineage: Eukaryota > Metazoa > Chordata > Actinopteri > Syngnathiformes > Syngnathidae > Nerophis > Nerophis ophidion. The sequence continues at coordinate 16,492,729 of NC_084635.1, forward strand.
TTTATCATTTACATAAGTCGCTCCTGAGTATAAATCGCACCCCCGGCCAAACTCTGAAAAAAACTGCAATTTATCAATCCGAAAAATACGGTTTGTGATGCAGATTCCAACCATTAAAGACTTATTATAGTTGAAGACTTACGGTCATTAGAAAACATCACTGCACATCATAATGGCAGCTGCACTTTCCATCTTAAACATCTAAAACATTTATTTGGGACTTGTCCGTCGGGCCAGATTGAAAACCTCAACGGGCCGCATGTGGCCCCCGGGCCTTAATTTGCCCAGGTCTGCTGTAAAGGGAACATCACAGATGTTGCATACCTTTTAGGCAGCAACACTGCAGCTGTTTTCACGCAACTACTCCTTTTGTCGCATCCTCTCATCATTTATAATTTATGCTGATTTGTGGAGAACAACAGTAGGCCTGTTTCCTATTCATGGTGAAAGAAGTGCAAATGAAAAAGTAGTTACTAGTGTCAATAAATGAATAATTCATACGTTGAAGAGTACACATACACTAATGAGCTGAAAAAGTGTACTTATTTCTGCACTCAGCTCTTTGCAGTTCATGTAAAGCGTGTTGATCTAAAGGAGAATGTTAACCCCGTTATGCAGTAAGCAATGTAAACGTGAAAACACCTCAGGCGCTCTGCCTAATCGGTGACTTTTTACAAGTCATTTAGTTTTTTAGTTTTTTTAGCACATTTTTGTTGACACACTGTAAATATGCTCTATTATGAGAAAGAGTTTGCAGTCTGGCCAATGTTATTTAACTAATGAGATAAAACAAGGTCACCTGAGGTTGCGTGTGGGTGTGTGCGTGCGTTCGTGTGTGTGTGTGTGTGTGTGTGTGTGCGTGTGTGTGTCCGTGTTTAGCACACTTGTTAATTGGACTCTCGGGGGTATTTGAACTTAATTATAAAATACCAGTCTTCAATCATAACTATTTCCATAATTTCTATTTGAACATTTTTTTTTTTTGCAGCGGTTTAAAAAGAGCAAGAAAACATGTTTTGGCATTCGACGGCAGTAATTTAGTTGGCTTGGTGGAAGTTCAAATGAGGATTTACCTAACAAAGAATTGCACCGTTCAAGAAACCCTGCAATGTATTTACTTTGAACTAGGGTTGTACGGTATACCGGTATTAGTATAGTACCGCTATACTAATGAATCATATTCGGTACTACACTGCCTCTAAAAAGTACTGGTCTCCCACCTCCCCGTCCCCTCCCTCTTCGTCGGGATGAGCATGTTCGGCAGCGCACATTTACTGAGTACTTACAAACTGACACAAAAAAAAGGGAGAATGGATGCATTTTTGCTTAAAAACGAACAATAAAGGTGACGTTATAACACTGGAACACCCTCGGGAAGAGGTGCTTTAAGACATGGCTATCTAGCTAGCAGCTAAAGTCCATCCGCAGTCTTCAGTGTTTGAGCTAGTTTAAAATCACTAATCCTCGCCTCATTGGCGACAAATAAAGTAAGTTTCTTACAAGTATCATCACAGCAGGACCAAGAATAGCTAAACATGTTTCACTACCCAACATAGGAGGATACATCAGCTCACCATTGTCACAGCTAACAAAAGCTAGCCTGCCTGAATGTAAACAAATGCCATTGGTGGATCTACATCTCACATCCACTGTAATGATACCAAGTACAGGCGCGTATCTAGTCAATACTGCTATGATTACACATATTTCTTAGCATCACAAAATCTTCAATTTTTTAAAATGTAGATAATGTTTGTAAAGTCAGGAAATATGTCCCTGGGCACACGAGGACTTTGAATTTGACCAATGTGATGACTAAGTATTGGATTGATGCCCAAATTTGTGGTATCATCCAAAACTAATGTAAAGTATCAAACAACAGAAGAATAAGTGATTATTACTGTCATGTCTATGAGTTCATGTTTTGTTTTGGTCATGTTTGGTTTTGTTTTATGGACATTCAGTTCTTGTTCCTGCACTTCCTTGTTTGTTTTATCACAAGAAGCAACTCTTTAGTTTTCCCCTTGTCCTCATGTCACACCCCTGTTTGCAATTATCACGTCTATTATTTAAACCGGAAGCTGCCAGGAAGTTAACCTGGTGACTTTACATATACACATACCTCCTTCATGCCATGCCATGTTGTATATTCCCTCCTGCTCATGCTAAGTAAGTTTTTGGTTTTGTTATGTCACAGTTGTTGAGTTTTGTTTTTGTCTATAGTCATGCCATAGTGCTAAATTTGTTTTCTAATAATAATAATAATAATAATAATGGATTAGATTTATATCGCGCTTTTCTATTGTTAGCTACTCAAAGCGCTCACAGTGAAGAGGGAACCCATCATTCATTCACACCTGGTGGTGGTAAGCTACATCAGTAGCCACAGCTGCCCTGGAGTAGACTGACGGAAGCGTGGCTGCCAGTTTGCGCCTACGGCCCCTCCGACCACCACCAATCATTCATTCATCATTCATTCACCAGTGTGAGCGGCACAGGGGGCAAGGGTGAAGTGTCCTGCCGAAGGACACAACGGCAGCGATTTGGATTTCAATAGGTGGGAAGCGAACCTGCAACCCTCAGGTTTCTGGCACGGCCGCTCTACCCACTACGCCATGCCGCCCCAAGTTTGTTTTCCGCCCTCGTGCGCGCCTTTTGTCTGCTTCCTTTGTTTGTAGTTTGTTAGTATAAATAAACATGTACTTACATTCACGTCTCGCTCGTGCCAATTTTCCTTTGCGTCGGAAAAACGATCCACGATCAAGTCCAAGTCTTGACAATTATATTTGAACTTAAGTGTAGCTAGAACATGTTGAAAGAGAAAGTAAACATATACTAACAATAAATGAACAAGTATATTAATAATTCATTTTCTACCACTTGTCCTTAATAATTTTGACAAAATAATAGAATGAAAAATGACGTATTAAGTTACTGCATATATCAGCAGACTAAATTAGGAGCTTTTGTTTGATTATTTACTAATAAAAGACAAGTTGTCTTGTCCACCCATCCATCCATTTTCGACCGCTTATTCCCTTTGGGGTAGCGGGGGGCGCTGGGGCCTATCTCAGCTACAAACGGGCGGAAGGCGGCGTACACACTGGACAAGTCGCCACCTCATCGCAGGGCCAAGTTGTCTTGTATGTTCACTATTTTATTTAAGGACAAATTTGCAATAAAAAACATGTTAAATGTACTGTAACTCCATCCATCCATCCATCTTCTTCCGCTTATCCGAGGTCGGGTCGCGGGGGCAGCAGCCTAAGCAGGGAAGCCCAGACTTCCCTCTCCCCAGCCACTTCTTCTAGCTCTTCCCGGGGGATCCCGAGGCGTTCCCAGGCCAGCCGGGAGACATAGTCTTCCCAACGTGTCCTGGGTCTTCCCCGTGGCCTCCTACCGGTTGGACGTGCCCTAAACACCTCCCTCGGGAGGCGTTCGGGTGGCATCCTGACCAGATGCCCGAACCACCTCATCTGGCTCCTCTCGATGTGAAGGAGCAGCGGCTTTACTTTGAGTTCCTCCCGGATGACAGAGCTTCTCACCCTATCTCTAAGGGAGAGCCCCGCCACACGGCGGAGGAAACTCATTTCGGCCGCTTGTACCCGTGATCTTATCCTTTCGGTCATGACCCAAAGCTCATGACCATAGGTGAGGATGGGAACGTAGATCGACCGGTAAATTGAGAGCTTTGCCTTCCGGCTCAGCTCCTTCTTCACCACAACAGATCGGTACAACGTCCGCATTACTGAAGACGCCGCACCGATCCGCCTGTCGATCTCACGATCCACTCTTCCCCCACTCGTGAACAAGACTCCTAGGTACTTGAACTCCTCCACTTGGGGCAGGGTCTCCTCCCCAACCCGGAGATGGCACTCCACCCTTTTCCGGGAGAGAACCATGGACTCGGATTTGGAGGTGCTGATTCTCATTCCGGCCGCTTCACACTCGGCTGCGAACCGATCCAGTGAGAGCTGAAGATCCCGGCCAGATGAAGCCAACAGGACCACATCGTCTGCAAAAAGCAGAGACCTAATCCCGCGGCCACCAAACCGGAACCCCTCAATGCCTTGACTGCGCCTAGAAATTCTGTCCATAAAAGTTATGAACAGAATCGGTGACAAAGGGCAACCTTGGCAGAGTCCAACCCTCACTGGAAACGTGTCCGACTTACTGCCAGCAATGCGGACCAAGCTCTGACACTGATCGTACAGGGATCGGACTGCCATAATAAGACAGTCCGATACCCCATACTCTCTGAGCACTCCCCACAGGACTTCCCGAGGGACACGGTCGAATGCCTTCTCCAAGTCCACAAAGCACATGTAGACTGGTTGGGCAAACTCCCATGCACCCTCAAGAACCCTGCCGAGAGTATGGAGCTGGTCCACAGTTCCACGACCAGGACGAAAACCACACTGTTCCTCCTGAATCCGAGGTTCAACTATCCGGCGTAGCCTCCTCTCCAGTACACCTGAATAAACCTTACCGGGAAGGCTGAGGAGTGTGATCCCACGATAGTTGGAACACACCCTCCGGTCCCCCTTCTTAAAGAGAGGGACCACCACCCCGGTCTGCCAATCCAGAGGTACCGCCCCCGATGTCCACGCGATGCTGCAGAGTCTTGTCAACCAAGACAGCCCCACAGCATCCAGAGTCTTAAGGAACTCCGGGCGGATCTCATCCACCCCTGGGGCCTTGCCACCGAGGAGCTTTTTAACTACCTCAGCAACCTCAGCCCCAGAAATAGGAGAGTCCACCACAGATTCCCCAGGCACTGCTTCCTCATAGGAAGACGTGTTGGTGGGATTGAGGAGGTCTTCAAAGTACTGTGACTTTTTTCATTAAAATAAAGCCAATAATGACATTATTGTAGCTGAGATAGGCGCCAGCGCCCCCCGCGACCCCGAAAGGAAATAAGCGGTAGAAAATGGATGGATGGATGACATTTTTTGTGTTTGCCCTTATTTAGAAAGGTATCGAAAAGTAACAAAATACATTTTGGTACCGGTACCAAAATACTGGTATAGGGACAACACTACTATAAAGTCAAAAGTATATTTTTCATCATTTTTTGGAGTCCCTTCTTTTGCTGTATATTTGATTAGCATTTGTTTTTGTAATCAGCCTGAGCTAAGCCTTGATAATAATCTCTGCGATTAACACGTGCTTTCATATCATTTGACAAGGTTTATCCTGTTAAACTGTAAGTAGGTTAGATATATAATCATTGAATACAAATAAAATCCAGAGTCCATCCATCCATCCATTTTCTACCGCTTATTCCCTTTCGGGGTGGCGGGGGGCGCTGGCGCCTATCTCAGCTATAATCGGGCGGGAGATGGGGTACACCCTGGACAAGTCGCCACCTCATCGCAGGGCCAACACAGATAGACAGACAACATTCACACTCACATTCACACACTAGGGCCAATTTAGTACTAATTCAGTATTAATATTTGAGTGGGCCTTGGACCTTTCTGTAATAGAAAAGTTGGGCCCCAAGGTCAAAAAGATTAAGAATCCCTGGGTTACAGTATTCACTGGTAGCCAGGAGGATCCTCCAAGTGTATTGCTATGGCCGTCATACGGCCATAACAACAACACGCAAATACTTCGTCACATCCAGGGTACCGTATTTTCCGGACCATAGGGCGCACCAGATTATAAAGCGCACTGCCGATGAATGGTCTATTTTTTCATATATAAGGCACACCGGATTATAGGGCGCATTTATATATTTTTTTTCTAAATATAAAACACTTCCTTGTGGTCTACATAACATGTAATGGTGGTTCTTTGGTCAAAATGTTGCATGGATTATGTTTTACAGACTATCTTCAAGCCGCTTTCGGACGATCGCTTCAGGATGCACCGTTTTGTGGGCGGTCTTATTTACTCGGTTCACTTTCGGCAGCGTCTTCTCCCCGTCATCTTTGTTGTAGCGGTGTAGCGTGCAAGGACGGGAGTGGAAGAAGTGTCAAAAGATGGAGCTAACTGTTTTCATGACATTCAGACTTTACTTCAATCAATAACGGAGCAGCATCTTACCATCCGGAAACAACACCCGAAATGTGTCCTGTGGAAATCTGTCCGACCAGAACTCTAATAACTAAAGTTATTTGGGTGAATAATATAAACTCACTACACCGGTATGTTTTAGCGCTTTCGTGGCGAGTTTTATTGACAGATATAAGTAAGAACTTTACACTTCTTTATATTAGAAATGGCAACAGGGGAGGATCAATGTACCATAATAAGAAGACAGAGAAAAAGAAGAAGCTTATTGACTTTTCAGGACTTATGCAGGTCCAAAATACAGATCAGCAGGTACCAGATTGTAAAAAAAAAGTTGCTTTTGCATAGTACTGCAAAACAAAATGCCAGATAATATGTCTTACCTTACCTGAACAATACCCGTATGTTTAATGCGGCAACAATCCTTCAAGCGGTGCGGCTTCATAGTTTACCAAAGTCATACTAAAACATTCTGACAGATGTTTTAGCACCGTGTGTAATGTTCTATATTTTCAATGGAACATTTAAAATGTTGGTGTTATTTACTTGGGACATATTGCCATCATACTGCAGTCTACACATATCTCATATATGACCGTCATCTACCGATCACACTTATTACACCATTGTGGAGAGGCGGAGCTGACGGGCCGACGGCGGGGCAGGACATGCTTTCGCCCTGCTCAAGATGCCGGCCAGGAGGCAGAGAATGCAGCGGAGCGAGGAGGCGGGGCTTGCTGGGAGCAATACCGCCACAAGCTGAATCAGGTGCGTGGCACACACACCGGCACACAATTAATGCATCTCCTCCTCCTGTATAAAAGGGGAGAAGGAGGAGCGATCAAGGCAGAAGGAGTAGGAGAACCAGCAACAGAACCTGACGAGCGAGAACGACCGAGAGCGAGCCGAAGACAGCAACGAAGACACGGCCGACTGAAAGCGAGCAAGGAGCAAGCAGGAGAGTAGCAACTGAAAAACAATCCGATGAAAAGGCAAAGCTGTTACTGAAAAATGAAGCGAGTCAAACCTGCAAAAGCAATGACCTTCCTTGATGGTCCATGCAACCCGCACGATGACGGCAGAAAGCCGTTCACAACCATGTATCAAATAAAATAGCTTCGAGGTGGGTAAGCTCAACCAAACTTATTTCTTACATTAGACGCACCGGGTTATAAGATGCACTGTCGAGTTTTGAAGGGAAAAAATGGACGGTAAATACGGTAATTTGAATTCGAAAGTGTCGCACAACTTCCCTGTCAAAGTGCTGCCACTCGCAACTTTCTTTGGCCCCATGGTGGATTATTTTGCAGTGGTACTCAATATTGAAAAGAAAATTAGTCACAAATGCATGGGATTTTTTTGTTTTTGTCACTCGTTATTGCGAAATGATGCATGGGCAAACTGACTGTTTTTTTAAGCCTGATGTTTGACCCTATGAGATCCTAGAAACTGTACTAAAATTTGGCAAAAAATTGAGAAAAACTGAGGTGCGACTGTTACAGCAAAACTTGAGAAAAACCTTTCCAAAACTGTCACGGTCTTGTCCTGTAACTACTATGGTATTCTGTGAGTAATATTTTTTGGGATCCACACCTCCTTTTACAAAACTATTTTCACATTGTTTTATTTACATAAAATTTGACATAAATTTGACTGTATGCAGGTTTTTTACTAAAATGAATTCAGGATGTATTAAAAGTTAATTAATTTAAATAGATAATCCAGTTAATTTATTTGATTAAATTATTACATTTGTATTTTATGTGCAAAACAACAAATGTAGTGTAAGTAGCTCTTATTTACATATCTTCCAAACAGACCCCTCAGCCCAGCTGTAACGTTGCATGACACAATGAGAACAAAACAAGGAGAATAAAAGTTGCCATTATTCTTTTAACAATGACATAGCAGGAATATGGGTGCGGTAAAATTTCATATGAACCACTGTGTCATTAATTTAACGCGCTTTTTTTTTTTCAAACGCAAAACCATGCATCTCGGGGCCCTACGCATGGTGCGCGATCTTTGTGTGAACCGGGAAGTAGACTGGAAACAATATACAGTACTAATTTAAAAGATAGTCTATATTAATAATTCTTTCTCAAGAACCCTATTATGAGAAATAGCACAAGGGAAGCAAATCAATGCCAAGTTGCAATAATGACTACAAGTCACGGTGGAAGTACACCGGAGTCAAATCTGCGAGATGGCGGAATGGAATACGGTAATTCCGGCGGGGGGAAAAAATAGCAACTCTGGGGGCATAGAAAGCATAAACACAGGAAATTATTCATAGCCTCAAAGCTGTGTTCTTCACAGGCTTGGCACGAACACGGAGCGAACACGACTGAAAACACAAGCGCGCACACTTGCTCGGGAGAGACGTCTCGAGAGTGCGGGCTCAGCCTTCCACACTGCTCAATATTGCATGAGCCTCCGCTAAAGTTGAACCCGGCCTTTTTGTTTTAGTTAAGCAGAAAAAATAAATAGCGCGCAGCTGCGGCATCATAGAGACAATTAAATAAACAGCGGTGTGAGCGCCAAGCAGCCGGTGTCGAGCTAATCGCTTTCGGTATATAGCGTCGTGTGTGAGTAGCAATGCAACGACTTTAAAGCCATTTATTAACTGTAAATGACAACACATCTGAGAGTCCAAGACAGTATTTCCAGTTAATTAACAGAGTATTACAGTAGGAAGGCACCAAAGGCCCCATTCATCGCGGTTTACCTTACACATGAAACGTGACGAATTGGGGGCTTACGCAATCCACTTTAGTCGCCAGACGGTCGTTGAGTGTTGAATATCTTAAAATGTGTTTTGTGTAGGAATGTCCGATAATGGCTTTTTTGCCGATATCCGATATACCGATATTCCAACTCTTAATTACCGATTTCGATATATACAGTCGTGGAATTAACACAATATTATTCCTCATTTTGTTGTGATGCCCCGTTAGATGCATTAAATTATGTAACAAGGTTTTACAAAACAAATCAACTCAAGTTATGGAAAAAAGTGCCAACATGGCATTGCCATATTTATTATTGAAGTCACAAAGTGCATTATTTTTTTTTGACATACCTCAAAACAAAAGCTTGGCATTTGGGACATGCTCTCCCTGAGAGAGCATGAGGAGGTTGAGGTGGGCAGGGTTGGAGGGGGTGAGGTTGAGGTTCTTCCGAAATGTGTTTGCCATTCTAGTTTAGTGTGGGTTCACAGTGTGGCGCATATTTGTAACAGTGTTAAAGTTCTTTATACGGCCACCATCATTGTGACCTGTATGGCTGTTGACCAAGTATGCTTTGCATTCACTTGTGTGTGTTGCGGCGCACACGCGCTCTGTGCATCTCTCTTCTGCGGGAGTGCTCAGGGGTTCCGCTGTGAGTACCGGACATGCCCCCGCGCTTGCCACGCAGACCGCGCCCAAATCAACAATCAATGCGGGTCGGATTGCATTCACATTAGAAAACACTTTTATTTTTGTCTTATGAACAGCCACTAAAAGGATCGGAATTGACCAAAAAAATCCAAATTGGACATCCGACCCTTGAGTGTGAACATAGCCTTAGAGCAGGCCTAAGGCAATTATTATGACTCGGAGGCCAAATTTAGAGAAAAACATTTAGGAACACAATAATGTCTGATTGAATGCTAAAAACGTTATGACGGACCGCCCTAAAAAACAGAACGGAATTTTAAGTTGTTTTACTGAATGAGTCACCCAGAACGTACATGAAAATAAAGAATGTCGAATTTACAATATTAAATATGAACGATAAAACACTGAATATTGACAAAGTATAAATGTCACACCCCCTCTCAATCGACATATTTTATAATCAAGCGAAACGCAACTAACAGCGAAATAAGAACGCTAAGGGTAAGAAAAAAAAAAACACTTACTATCTGATATATAACTAAGCTTTAGAACTGTCACAAAGTGGTGGTGACGAACCCCAAGATGCTGACATGACAGGCTTGATACATGAAAACATTGATTAAAACACGAACCAGAAACCAGAAAACAGCAAACAGGAACTGGAGTCGGGATGCAGAGAATAGCTCAGAGCATTAAAAAAAAAAAAGGCAGTCCAAAACATACAGCAAATTATACTCCAGCCCAGACTGGAGGGCAAGGCAGGTTTAAATAATGCTTCTGATTAGTGCTCGGGCAGCAGGTGAGCGGGCGAACAGTAATCAGAGGCAGGTGGAAATAACCATGGTAACTAAAACAAACAATGGTGCACAAAAAACAGGAACTAATGGAGTCCAAAACTAACAGAACATAAAAAAACATGATCTGGGACATCGATCATGACAAAAACTTTGTTGTAAAAATCTTTTTCCACGTCTGTCCCTGACACCTGTATTTCAGGGTAGCCGCTCCGGAAACACTCTGTGGAAACGATCCCCACCCACACTGCTGCTGTTGTGACTTAGATTACCATAGTAACTAATTAGATTACCATAGTAACTAGTAAATCATGCAAAAGCGCAGATTCCAACCATTGAAATACTTTGTATAGTTCAAGACGTACGGTCATTTGAATACATCACTGCACATCAAAATGGTGGATACAGTTTCCACCCCAAAGATCCCAAAAAAATATTCGGGGATGTCCGGCAGCCCAGATTGAAAACCTGGTCCTTAATTTGCCCAGGTCTGCCTTAGAGACAGAATGCATTCATCACATTCAGCACTGCTAGTCACCTGGAACAAGTCTATTCTTACAAAATATAATGTAAAGAAATTGCAATATGTGCTCTTGTCTCTCATAAGAATTGTGAACGCTAGGCAAAATTCCTCCAAAAAGTGTAGTTCCCCTTTTAGGAAATATTTTTTTAAGAAATGGACAGCGTGGCGGAAAGGGGTTAGTGCATGTGCCTCACTATACAAAGTCTCTATGTTCAATGTGTCACGCCCTTGAGATCATGTTTCGTTTTTGTCATGTTAGGTTTTATTTTTTGGACACTTGTTTCCCGCTTTTGCACTTCCTTGTTTCCATGCCAACTCAATAATTTTCACCTTGCCCTCATGTCACGCCCCTGTCCTCAGCCCTCACACCTGTTTGTAATGATCATAGCTATTATTTAAGCCATAGTTACCAGGTAGTCAGCCTGGCAACTTTACATATCCCTCAACTCCTTTCATGCCATGCCATGCTGTTTCTCTCCTACTCAAGTCAAGCAAGTTTTTAGTTGTTTTATTTCACAGTTTTTTAGTTTTGTTTTTGTCTATTGTCATGCCATAGTGCTAGTTTTTTTTTCAGTAGCCAAGTGTTTGTACCTCCTTGTGAGCGCCCTTTGTTTGCCTTTTTGTAGTTTACTATTAAATAAATATGTACTCACATTCACGTCTGGCTCGTGCCAACTTTCCTTTGCGTTGAAAAAACAAACTATCCCATAGTCCGAAGCCTGACACGATACCCTTATTACTTTAAAATATTTATTCTATAGATAATACAAATTATATGTGTAAGATATATATATTATATTTATGTATAAAGAGTGGATCACGTTGTACCGATCCGTTGTGGTGAAGAATGAGCTGAGCCGGAAGGCAAAGCTCTCAATTTACCGGTCGATCTACGTTCCCATCCTCACCTATGGTCATGAGCTTTGGGTCATGACCGAAAGGACAAGATCACGGGTACAAGCGGCCGAAATGAGTTTCCTCCGCCGTGTGGCGGAGCTCTCCCTTAGAGATAGGGTGAGAAGCTCTGCCATCCGGGAGGAGCTCAAAGTAAAGCCGCATGCTCCTCCACATCAAGCGGAGGCGTGGTTTGGGGGCGTGGTTAAGAGGAGATTATAATTACAGCCAATTCACCAACTCCAGTATTTCATATATATATATATATGTATATATATATATATATATATATATATATATATATATATATATATATATGTGTGTGTGTGTATGTATGAAATACTTAACTTTCAGTGATTTCTAGCTATATATATTTATATTATTATATATATAAATAAAATAAATAGTTGAAATTCAGACGGCACCTATCAAATACACAGAAATAAAAACTGTTGTTCTACTAACTGTACTGTGCTTACTGGTTACTAAAAAAAAACAGTAAGCACTATTTGAGTAACGTCACTTCCGAGTTTCCAGAAGATGGCGCCAGTATGTGCTTTGGCCTGGCGTGTCTCGCTGTCAGCTCTGTTCATTTTTGTGTTGTTTGCGTCTATTTTTGTCTCTGTCCCCCACCATCTGCGGGCTGTGTGTCGGGCCCCACCTGGATTAGCTGCGCCCTTGAATTTGCTGGTCCCCGCCAGGTTCGGTCTTGTGAACGCTAGATCTTTGACGAACAAAACGTTTATCCTGAAGGATTTCTTCACTTCCCGCGGACTTCCTCTGTGTGACGGAAACATGGCTGGGAGCCGGTGAGTCCGCCCCTCTTAATGAACTTCTGCCTCTGGAGTGTTCTTACTTTAATTCTACGCGGTCGTCCGCTCGAAAAGGAGGAGGATTAGCAGTCGTTTTTAAAAATGACTTTAAATGCTATCAGATCCGCCTGCAATCCTCTTTTTCAAGCTTCGAACTGTGCATGTTTGAGCTGGAGGGGGCGTGGCTTCCAGCTCGTGCTGAATTTCGGTAGTCTCCCGGAAAATCCGGGAGGGTTGGCAATAATGCACGTTGGGGAAGAACAACCTTGAGAATCCAATCCTCGATGGCGCTGCAAAGGGGCGGCACTTCAGTGCAATTCCTCATTATTAAGCTAAGGCAGGGGCGCTCACACTTTTTCTGCAGGCGAGCTACTTTTCAATTGACCAAGTCGAGGAGATCTACCTCATTCCTATTTATAATTTATATTTATTTATTTATGAAAGAGACATTTTTGTTAACAAGTTAATGGTGTTTAATGATAATACAAGCATGTTTAACACACATAGATTCCTTTCTTTCATGAAGACAAGAATATAAGTTGGTGTATTTGATTCTGATGACTTGCATTGATTGGAATTAGACAGTGGTGTTGATAACGTCCGCATTTTCAAATGGAGGGGAAAAAAAAGTCCTCCTTTCTGTCCAATACCACATGAAAGTGGTTGGATTTGGCATCTCATTTGTCCAACTTGCATACTCGTTTTTAAACACTTTGTTATGAGAGTAGCATATGTGTGTGGCCCTTTAATGTCTGGCAGCAGGTGAGTGACGTCAGTGAGTGTGCGGGTGGGCAAGCAAGTGAGAAAGCGGTCGCTGAGGGCGGGGGAGAAATACATTGGCATCAAACTCCGTAGCTTGCTAGCTTGTGCACGCTAGCTTTCTGAGACTCTTATTTTGTTAGCACAGGCAGGATGAAACAGGTCTTTTATGGTGAAAACAGGAACTGTGCAGTCGGTCTTTAGAGTTTTGACAGTAGGTACGGAGTCTCTAGAAATAAAATGTGTTTCTCTGCGTCCGCCCTGTTAGTGATTTTTTTCTTAAATATGAGCTCGCAGCAGCCAGCGTCATCTCACAAGATCCTCGGGTGCTGAGAATGTCAAACAACTGACGAAAGTGAAGTCTTGGTATGATTGATGATTGCTCATTTTTATGTATATTTTTTAATGCCTGGCTTGAGATCGACTGACACACCCCCCGAGATCGACCAGTCGATCGCGATCGACGTAATGGGCACCCCTGAGCTAAGGCATCCACCGTCTCCATCACGTGGTTGTATTTGCACCAAAGCCGACGCAACAAGTACATCATCATGGCTGTAATTAAGCAGAAACAAATACATTCCCTGCCACATGAGTCCCTTCGCAACGATGAACGCTCGATTCATTAGCATCCGCTGTAGGCGTATTAATCATGGAACGGGCAATTAGCAAGCTGTTAGCAATGGCAGCTGGTATGTAAATGTGTCCCTGGCTTAATATCCTCCTCAGATAATAAAGGAAACATTATGAAAATGAGCTTTGCCACCGTGTGAGTGATCTATGCCATCAATTGCGCTTCGCCGTTCAAAGCGTTTGGACGGGCCAATGGCGGTGCGATGAGTTGGCGCCGCATCCTGCCGGGGAAATGAAGCTCGCAGGCGTCCCGGTGCAGCCGGCGTGACAATTTATGGGGTGTTCAAACGCCTCCCCCTTCCCCTCTGCATCATACATGTTAGTAGAGGTATCCGTGTGTCAACCATATTTACAGTTAAAAGTCCAAAAATGGCCACAAGATCCTGAAGATAATAGTTCATTTTTGCATATACTGCACATACACTGCAAAAAGTCAGTGTTCAAAAACAAGAATAAAAAAAATACAAAAATGAGGGGTATTTTATTTGAACTAAAGGCCTACTGAAACCCACTACTACTGACCAGGCAGTCTGATAGTTTATATATCAATGATGAAATATTAACATTGCAACACATGCCAATACGGCCTGTTTAGTTTACTAAATTACTATTTTAAATTTCCCGCGGAGTTTCTTGTTGAAAACATCGCGGAATGATGACGTATGATGTCTCGGGTTGGAGGGGACATATTAGCGCAGCACCACTTGCGGCTAAAAGTCGTCTCTTTTCATCGCATAATTACACAGTATTCTGGACATCTGTGTTGCTGAATCTTTTGCAATTTGTTCAATTAATAATGGAGAAGTCAAAGTAGAAAGATGGAGTTGGGAAGCTTTAGACTTTAGCCACACAAACACACGATGTTTCCTTGTTTGAAATTCCCGGAGGTGAAGCTTTACTATGGATCAGAGCGGTCAAGCGAACATGGATCCCGACCACTTGTCAACCGGCAGGTTTCGGTGAGAAAATTGTGGTAAAAGGTCGCCTCTTACCGGAGATCAGCGGAGCTTGCGCCGTCCATGCAGCTGCCGTGACTTCCCTCACACACTGGCGTCAACACACCCCTCCGACTATCAGGGACTATTTAACTCACTAAAACACTACCAACACAATAGAAAGATAAGGGATTTCCCAGAATTATCCTAGTAAATGTGTCTAACAACATATGAATCGCTCCCAATGCAATCGCCTTTTTCTTTTTTTTGTACTTTTTTTTTTTTTTTTCTTGTCCTTCGCTATCAATATCCTCAGCCACAAATCTTTCATCCTCGCTCAAATTCATGGGAAAATTGTCGTTTTCTCGGTCCGAATAGCTGTTTTTGTTGGAGGCTCCCATTATAAACAATGTGAGGAACCCTCACACCAGTGACGTCATCGAGTGCTACTTCCGGTAAAGGCAAGGCTTTTTTATTAGCGACCAAAAGTTGCAAACTTTATCGTCGATGTTCTCTACTAAATCTTCCATCCATCCATCCATTTTCTACCGCTTATTCCCTTTTGGGGTTGCGGGGGGCGCTGGCGTCTATCTCAGCTACAATCGGGCGGAAGGCGGGGTACACCCTGGACAAGTCGCCACCTCATCGCAGGGCCAACACAGATAGACAGACAACATTCACACTCACATTCACACACTAGGGCCAATTTTTAGTGTTGCCAATCAACCTATCCCCAGGTGCATGTCTTTGGAAGTGGGAGGAAGCCGGAGTACCCGGAGGGAACCCACGCATTCACGGGGAGAACATGCAAACTCCACACAGAAATATCCCGAGCCTGGGTTTGAACCCAGGACTGCAGGACCTTCGTATTGTGAGGCAGACGCACTAACCCCTCTGCCACCGTGAAGCCCTCTACTAAATCTTTTCAGCAAAAATATGGCAATATCGCGAAATGATCAAGTATGACACATAGAATGGACCTGCTATCCCCATTTAAATAAAAAAATCTCATTTCAGTAGGCCTCAAAATTATCTGCCAATAGAACAAGAAAATATGGCTTGTCAAGACTTTCCAAAACAAGTAAAATTAGCTAACCTCAATGAACCCCCAAATGCCTTAAAATAAATATATTTTCACTAATAACAAGTGCACTTTTCTTGGTAGAGAAAAAAAATGAGACCTTTTTGATCAATATATTGAAAAATATTCTTAAATTAATTAAATGCTAGTGCCACTATCTTGACATAATGATATGTGCTCGGCATTTCATTTCTTGAAACCAGCAAACATATATTAAAAACTAAAATACATAATAATAATAATAATCTAATAATGATAAATATAATTAATTAATTAATTATACATATAATTATATTATAATTAATTGTATATATATATATAATTAATTATTAATAAAATTGGGCTTCACGGTGGGAGGGAGGTTAGTGCGTCTGCCTCACAATACGAAGGTCTTGCAGTCCTGGGTTCAAATCCAGGCTCGGGATCTTTCTGTGTGGAGTTTGCATGTTCTCCCCGTGAATGCGTGGGTTCCCTCCGGGTACTCCGGCTTCCTCCCACCTCCAAAGACATGCACCTGGGGATAGGTTGATTGGCAACACTAAATTGGCCCTAGTGTGTGAATGTGAGTGTGAATGTTGTCTGTCTATCTGTGTTGGCCCTGCGATGAGGTGGCGACTTGTCCAGGGTGTACCCTGCCTTCCGCCCGATTGTAGCTGAGATAGGCGCCAGCGCCCCCCGCGACCCCAAAAGGGAATAAGCGGTAGGAAATGGATGGATGGATGGATATTAATAAAAACAATAATAAAAACCTAATATTCAAAAATAACTTAGAATAAGTATATTCTCACTAATAACAACTGTAGTACTATATGAGTACCTATTTTCTATTATTTCATTTTTTAAAAAGATACAGCAAAGTCCTTTTGACCGTCATCTGTTTTAATATGAGACACTTGTGTCAAAGCCATGATTTTTTTTTTTTTCATGCTTGAAATAAGAATTTATTACGTTAAAAAAGTAGTTTCATACTTGTGAGTGTTGATGACACAGATTTGTAACAGTTGATATTCTAGTTTCAAGCATGTTTTACTCAATATAGGTCATAACATCTCAGCAACAAGCTGTAATATCTTACTGAGATCATTTAGGACCAACACCCTTAAAACAAGTAAAACACTAACATAATATCTGCTTAGTGAGAAGAATTATCTTTTTAGACAGAAAATAAGCAAGTATTACACTTATTTGAGATATTTAATCTTACTTAGATTTCAGTTATTGCGGTGTATGCAAAAGTTATGGCTGTATTATCGCTAAACAAGCCAGGATTTTCTGGGGGGTCAGATTTCAACATGACAAATGACATCCATCAGAGCAATACTCATAAAGTCTGAGCCAACATGTCGTTTCCCTTCGGTCGTTGGTGCTAATCTATGCAGTGCAGGCTCAGAGGAGCCATTCCAGCTCTGAAATCATGATGAGGCTCACAGATAATTGTCCTCTGCACACTAGGTTGGGGAGACAACCGGGGCTTTGAAGGACAAAGGACAACATGATTGGAGAAAGGAAGCAGACTGTGATCGATTGGCATTAAATTACCATTTGCTTGCTGTAATTCTCAAAATATTCTTGAATAGTCTGAAAACGTGGTTGGAGCAATGACAAGCTTGTTTCAAGGATAACTCCTGAACCAAAGGTGCCAGCTGGCTAAATAAAACTGTACTAATGTATGTTGTGAGTTCGACCTAGAACATGTGCTTTTGTAAGGTTTGCAAGCAGTGCATTTGAGTTGTTTTCTCAAAATGACAATATTGTGCTGGGATTTGCCTGAAAAATCTCTTTTTATTGTAAATTTGCTAATACACATAGTCAACGATTTGATTATTTTTTTCTTTCTTTCCACAAGGTTCCTATAGCAAAGATGGTTCATTTGATATCCAGCTCTGAAAGCAACAGGAGTGAGTTTTTATCACTGCTCAGTCAGCCCTCGCCACATCACACTTTATATATAATATTTTGAGCCCTATTCCTTAACATTCCTTAAAAGAATCAATCATTTTTAAGCATGAAAAGTTTAAAATAACTAAATGGAAATCAAAATAATCACAACACTCTGTTCAGCATCGTTATCACTAGAACCGTGTACAGAACCCAAAACCAGTGAAGTTGGCAAGTCGCGGAAACCGTAAAAGAAAAACAGAATAATATGATTTGCAAATCCTTTTTTAACCTATATTCAATTGAATAGACTTCAAAGACAAGATACGTAACATTCGAACTGGTAAACTTTGTTATTTTTTGCAAATACTGTATTAGCTCATTTGGAATTTGATGCCTGCAACATGTTTCAAAAAAGCTGGCAAAAGTGGCAAACAAGACTGAGAAATTTGAGGAACGCTCCTCAAACACTTATTTGGAACATCCCACAGGTGAACATGCTAATTGGGAACAGGTGGGTGCCATGACTGGGTATAAAAGCAGCTTCCATGAAATGATCAGTCATTCACAAACAAGGATGGGGCGAGGGTCACCAGTTTGTGAACAAATGCGTGAGCAAATCGTCAAACAGTTTAACAACATTTCTCAACGAGCTATTGCAAGGAATTTAGGGATTTCACCATCTACGGTCCGTAATATTATCAAGAGTTTCAGAGAATCTAGAGAAATCACTGCATATAAGTGGCAAGGCCAAAAAAACAACATTGAATGCCCACGACCTTCGATCCCTCAGGCGGTGCTGCATCAAAAACAGTTAGTGTGTAAAGGATATCACCACACGGGCTCAGGAACACCTCAGAAAACCACCGTCAGTAACTACAGTTTGTTGCGGCATCTGTAAGTGCAAGTTTAAACTATACTATGCAAAGGCGAGAGCCATATATCAACAACACCCAGAAACACCGCCAGCTTTGCTGGGCCCGAGCTCATCTAAGATGGACTTATGCAAAGTGGAAACGTGTTCTGTGGTCTGACGAGTCCACATTTCAAATTGTTTTTGTAATATGTGGATGTCGTGTCTTCTGGACCAATGAGGAAAAGAACCATCCAGACTGTTATAGGCCCAAAGTTCGAAAGCCGGCATCTGTGATGGTATGGGGGGGTGTTAGTGCCCAACTTACACATCTGTGAAGGTACCATTAATGCTGAAAGGTACATACAGGTTTTCGAGCAACATATGTTGCCAATCAAGCATTGTTGTCATGGAGGCCCCTGCTTATTTCAGCAAGACAATGACAAGACTTATTCCGCATGTGTTACAACAGCGTGGTTTCATAGTAAAAGAGTGTGGGTACTAGACTGGCCTGCCTTTAGTCCAGACCTGTCTCCTATTTATAATGTGTGGCGCATTATGAAGCCTAAAATACCACAACGGGGACAGCGGACTGTTGAACAACTTAAGCTGTACATCAAGCAAGAATGGGAAATAATTCCATCTGAAAAGCTTCAAAAATGTGTCTCCTCAGTTCCCAACACAGTGGTAAAAATGCTCCCGTGCCAACTTTTTTTGCAATGTGTTCCTGCCATTAAAGGCCTACTGAAACCCACTACTACAGACCACGCGGTCTGATAGTTTATATATCAATGATGAAATATTAACATTGCAACACATGCCGATACGGCCGGTTTAGTTTACTAAATTATAATTTTAAATTTCCCGCGGAGTTTCCTGTTGAAAACGTCACGGAATGATGATGAGAGTTTGTGACGTTATTGGTTGGAGGGGACATATTAGCCCATCACCACTTACGGCTAAAAGTCGTCTCTTTTAATCACATAATTACACAGTATTTTGGACATATGTGTTGCTGAATCTTTTGCATTTTGTTCAATTAATAATGGAGAAGTCAAAGTAGAAAGATGGAGGAGGGAAGCTTTAGCCACACAAAGACACCGTGTTTCCTTGTTTAAAATTCCCCCAGGTGAAGCTTTACTATGGATCAGAGCGGTCAAGCGAACATGGATCCCGACTACATGTCAACCGGCAGTTTTCGGTGAGAAAATTGTGTCAGTAAGTCGGCTCTTACCGGAGATCAGCGGAGCCAGCGTTTTCCTGCAGCTGCCGTGACTTCCCTCAGAGACTCTGGCGTCAACACATCCGTGGACACACCCCTCCGACTATCAGGTACTATTTAACTCACTAAAACACTAGCAACACAATAGAAGGATAAGGGATTTCCCAGAATTATCCTAGTAAATGTGTCTAGAAACATCTGAATCGCTCCCACTGCAATCGTCTTTTTTTTCACTTTTTTTTTTTCTTCTAGTCCTTAGGGTTGGGTATCGAGTATCGATTGGAACCGGGACTAACTTTCCGATTCTCCCGGAATTGTTCAAAAGTTTAAATTTCGATTCCTAGTTTCGATACCCAGTCCGCCGACCGGAAAAAAAGAATAAGTCCGCCGACCGGAAGAAGAAGCCGCTGAACACCAACGAAGAAGCGGCCACTGGCGGAAGTGTTAGCATAGCCGAGCCTATGTAGCCGAGCGAGTAAATCAAGCATGGATAGCGGGCGTTCACGGTCAAAAGTGTGGCTTTATTTTACTAAAAAAAATGAAATATCGGCGAAATGTAACACATGCGACAGGACTGTTCAGTGCTTAGGAGGGTGCACGTCAAACATGATGAAGCACCTCCGAGTTCATGGAGTACAAATAAATGCGTGTCCCGTCTTCAACGCGCTGTGCCGAGCGTCCACCTCTTCCTCTTCCTCTGGCTCCGGCTCCGACGCCCAGCCTGGCACCTCAGTGACTGCACTGCAGTCCGAATCCGGTAAGTAAAACAATATATATGCAATAAATAATGTGTTTTGCGCTGATGTTGAGGCAGCTAACAAATTACCCCGCGTATTTTTTCATAGACAATTTACAACATGCTAGCCAGGCTCCGCGATGTGCTCAGCGTACTCCGTTCACCGTAGCGGCAATGGGGAAGATGTCGGTGCCACAGACGGAAGAGTGCCACAGAAAGGTCACTGCACACATAGTCAAAAGACTGCATCTCTTTTCAGAGGTAGAATCTCCAACATTTAGGTTAGTTAAGCAATAACGTTAGTGTTCAGCCTTAGTTATTAAGATTACTCTATTTAGTGTGTGTTTATTACCAAGTCATTTCAATTGGTTCTGCTAAGTGAGCTGTACCTATAAGAAACGCGTAGGTAGGTCACGTATTTGGACTCCGGAAGCATTTTGAACTGGTGCGCACAACTCCACTTCACTCCTCGTGTTTCTCAGCAAACAACTATTACATCTTATGCTGTTCGTGGCATCGTTGGTATGTACCTATTTTTAATGTTTATAGTACACAATGAATCATATTTAGCTGTGAAATGTGTGTTTAACGATGTTAGACGATCTCTGATTACATCACTTGTTCATGTCAGCTAACTTTCATTTGTTGTCATCTGCCTTCATCTAGTGGACGTTTGTTGTACTGTTTCTTATGTTTCTTAAGATAATTTAAACGGTAAACGGCTCACTTGTCACTGGTATTTAGTAATTATAACAACACATACAGTGGTGTGTGACAAAGTTAAACTTAGATTTAATTCAAATGGAATACTTGATAATCTATGGTCTGTGATATGACATTATTAAGTTCATTTAATTCCCCTAAAGCTGACCAACACGCCGGACTGTAGTCAGTTGGAAGCGTGTCTTAATGAAATTAAACAATGGATGTCCGCTAACTTTTTGCAACTTAATGCCAAAAAAACGGAAATGCTGATTATCGGTCCTGCTAGACACCGACCTCTATTCAATAATACAACTTTAACATTTGACAACCAAATAATAAAACAAGGTGACTCTGTAAAAAATCTGGGTATTATCTTCGACCCAACTTTCTCCTTTGAGTCACACATTAAAAGCGTTACTAAAACGGCCTTCTTTCATCTCCGTAATATCGCTAAAATTCGCTCCATTTTGTCCACTAAAGACGCCGAGATCATTATCCATGCGTTTGTTACGTTTCGTCTCGATTACTCTAACGTATTATTTTCGGGTCTCCCCATGTCTAGCATTAAAAGATTACAGTTGGTACAAAATGCGGCTGCTAGACTTTTGACAAGAACAAGAAAGTTTGATCATATTACGCCTGTACTGGCTCACCTGCACTGGCTTCCTGTGCACTTAAGATGTGACTTTAAGGTTTTACTACTTACTGTTAAAATATAGACGGTCTAGCTCCAGTCTATCTTGCCGATTGTATTGTACCATATGTCCCGGCAAGAAATCTGCGTTCAAAAGACCCTGGCTTATTAGTGATTCCTAGAGCCCAAAAAAAGTCTGCGGGCTATAGAGCGTTTTCTGTTCGGGCTCCAGTACTCTGGAATGCCCTCCCGGTAACAGTTCGAGATGCTACCTCAGTAGAAGCATTTAAGTCTCACCTTAAAACTCATCTGTATACTCTAGCCTTTAAATAGACCTCCTTTTTAGACCAGTTGATCTGCCGCTTCTTTTCTTTCTCCTATGTCCCCCCCTCCCTCGTGGAGGGGGTCCGGTCCGATGACCATGGATGAAGTACTGGCTGTCCAGAGTCGAGACCCAGGATGGACCGCTCATCGGGACCCAGGATGGACCGCTCGCCTGTATCGGTTGGGGACATCTCTACGCTGCTGATCCGCCTCCGCTTGAGATGGTTTCCTGTGGACGGGACTCTCGCTGCTGTCTTGGATCCGCTTGAACTGAACTCTCGCGGCTGTGTTGGAGCCACTATGGATTGAACTTTCACAGTATCATGTTAGACCCGCTCAACATCCATTGCTTTCGGTCCCCTAGACGGGGGGGGTTGCCCACATCTGAGGTCCTCTCCAAGGTTTCTCATAGTCAGCATTGTCACTGGCGTCCCACTGGATGTGAATTCTCCCTGCCCACTGGGTGTGAGTTTTCCTTGCCCTTTCGTGGGTTCTTCCGAGGATGTTGTAGTCGTAATGATTTGTGCAGTCCTTTGAGACATTTGTGATTTGGGGCTATATAAATAAACATTGATTGATTGATTGATTGATTTAATTCATGCATTTACATTTACGATGTTTGTGTCCTACAGCTTCACCCTTTCAATTGTCAATAAACCAGGCCTCCATCAGTCAACCTGGTGTTCAGAGTTTTGATGAGTGGAAGGTGTTGAACTTACTGCCTTCGTGTACAAGTGTGCTTAAGGAAGGCAGGATAGTTAGAGCTAAGCTAATTGATACTGGGCTAAACAGTAGCAGCAACATTACATGTTTGTTTATGTTTGCAGGGATATGGTGAAAACTCTCAACCCAAAATACCTGTCAAACACATTGATCCCGCCATGGTACAAGAAGAATCGGAATCAAAACAAAGAATCGGAATCAGAATCGGAATCATTCGAATTCAAACGATACCCAACCATATCATTCACTCTAAATTTCCTCATCCACGAATCTTTCATCCTCGCTCAAATTAATGGGGGAAATGTTGCTTTCTCGGTCCGAATAGCTTTTTGATTGATTGATTGATACTTGTATTAGTAGATTGCACAGTTCAGTACGTATTCCGTACAATTGACCACTAAATGATAACACCCGAATAAGTTTTTCAACTTGTTTAAGTCGGGGTCCACGTTAATCAATTCAGCTCTAGCTGCTGCGGGCTAAGATTATAAACAATGTGAGGATATGAGGAGCCCCACAACCCGTGACGTCATGCGTACATCGTCTGCTACTTCCGGTAAAGGCAAGGCTTTTTAATTAGCGACCAAAAGTCGCGAACTTTATCGTGGATGTTCTCTACTAAATCCTTTCAGCAAAAATATGGCAATATCGCGAAATTATCAAGTATGACACATAGAATGGACCTGCTATCCCCGTTTAAATAAGAAAATCTCATTTCAGTCGGCCTTTAAGCTGTACATCAAGCAAGAATGGGAAAGAAATCCATCTGAAAAGCTTCAAAAATTGATCTCCTCAGTTCCATAACATTTACTGAGTGTTGTTAAAAGGAAAGGCCATGTAACACAGTGGTAAAAATGCTCCTGTGTTGCTGCCATTAAATTTAAAGTTAATTTCTCAGTTCAAACATTAAATATCTTGTCTTTGCAGTCTTAATTGAATATAGGTTGAAAAGGATTTGCAAATCATTGCATTCTCTTTTTATTTATGATTTACACAACTTGCCGACGTCACTGGTTTTTGGGGTTTTCTATGAATAACGGGCCCTTTTCAATATCTCCCTACTTCTAAGGTTGGCAAGTATGCCTTGTGCACAAGCAGTATGTAAGGATTTTTCATTCCGAAGGAAAATCCCACACTTTGGAAACCTTTTGACAGTTCATGTGCAGCCCATTAGACGACATCAGCGAGACACATGTTAACTGTCTGCATCATTTAAGCGTCGTTAAATGCAGCAGTGATTTCTCCAAGTGTGCAGCAGCCGCTGGTGTGCATCCAAATCAGCGGCAACACAGACTGCTTGTGTATTTAAATATGTATGTCCACAGGGCGTGATATTCCCCCCCACATGTTCCGGTGTCTGCCTGCAGCGCGTTTTGATTTATTGACGCTCGCTGACATGGGGAGGCGATAGCAGATAGCGTAGCGGGAATCCGGATGTGAAAAGCGGCCCGGCCTCGGAAATCATTTGCAGTTGCACTCCCAAGGCGGTGGTGATTTCAGGGGGACATACTTCAGAGAGTTTTTCGGATCTTGGCAATAAAACATAGTCACATCACATTAAAAACCAGAAGCATGCAAATGGCCGCGAGGCTGAAAGAATCAATCACTGTTTCCAAGTCCCAATTGAAATCCGAGAAATTTCGAAGTGCATTAACGAGTTTTGGATCAGCGAGCTCCTCACGCTTCCATCGCAGCAGGGTTGGCTCTCATTCAGTGGCCGACTTTTAGCGATCAAGCCGAATCATTCTGATGAAAATCCCCCCGTGAACCGAAAAAAAAAAAACAAGCTCTTTTGTGACAACCGCATTCGACCGCTCCTCTTAAAATCCAACTGCTGTGCAATCAATGAGGCGTTTGAGTAATGCCGGGCCCGTTAGAGCCGACCAAATTGCAGCGGAAGGCAGGGAAAAGTGTGTCATCCATTGTGGGAAATGATTGCTTAATATAGCAGCTGGGGCTTGAAAGAACGCTTAGCCGAGCACAATCCACTAAAATCAATAGCAACAGCGAGGCTATATTGTTTCAGGGGCAGGGGGGGGGGGGGGCGTCGATAAAAAGCACTCAATATTGATGTCTGGGCGGGTAGGACGCTGAGTCACGAGTAGAAAGTAAGTCTTGAAGAAGTGCAGGGAAAAAAAGGCAGAGAAGAAAACAACTAAGATCTCCAAATAAAAAAGCTAAACAAAAAAGTGTGTATTCTTAGTGTAAGGGCATGGTGTGTTGTAAGTGATCTACCAAGACTGGATGAGCAATAATTAACAAATGCAAATATGGGGGAAGAGTATTTTGCATGTACTACTCGGTGTTGCCATGAAGACAATCATCCATGGCATCATGCTCCAACCTGTGGAGTTTTGCTATGTTGTGGAATGAGCAGCAAACAACTGCGATAATTTTCTGGGCTATTAGAAGCGCTACTTTTACCGCCAAAGGTTGACAATCACACACACCGTGAATAATTGCAATGATGTGGTGGGAAAATCTAGAGTTGTGTGTACATTTTATGTATATATATATATATATATATATATACACATACAGTGGGGAAAAAAGTATTTAGTCAGCCACCGATTGTGCAAGTTTTCCCACTTAAAATGATGACGGAGGTCTGTAATTTTCATCATAGGTACACTTCAACTGTGAGAGACAGAATGTGAAAAAAAATCCAGGAATTCACAATTTGGGAATTTCAAAAATAATTTATTTGTAAATTATGGTGGAAAATAAGTATTTGGTCAACCATTCAAAACTCTCACGGATGGAAGGAGGTTTTGGCTCAAAATCTCACGATACATGGCCCCATTCATTCTTTCCTTAACACGGATCAATCGTCCTGTCCCCTTAGCAGAAAAACAGCCCCAAAGCATGATGTTTCCACCCCCATGCTTCACAGTAGGTGTGGTGTTCTTGGGATGCAACTCAGTATTCTTCTTCCTCCAAACACAACGGGTTGGGTTTATACCAAAAAGTTCTATTTTGGTTTCATCTGACCACATGACATTCTCCCAATCCTCTGCTGTATCATCCATGTATCCATTTTGGTATAAACTCAACTTGTCGTGTTTGTAAGAAGAATAATACTGAGTTGCATCCCAAGAACACCATACCTACTGTGAAGCATCAGGGTGGAAACATCATGCTTTGGGGCAGTTTTTCTGCCCCACTGTGTGTGTGTGTGTGTGTGTGTGTGTGTGTGTGTGTGTGTGTGTGTGTGTGTGTGTGTGTGTGTGTGTGTGTGTGTGTGTGTGTGTGTGTGTGTGTGTCTATATATATATATATATATATATATATATATATAGACACACACACACACACACACACACACACACACTGGGCAGCACGGTGCAACAGGGGTTAGTGTTTGTGCATCTGCCTCACAATACGAAGGTCCTGAGTAGTTCTGGGTTCAATCCTGGGCTCGGGATCTTTCTGTGTGGAGTTTGCATGTTCTCCCCCTCAATGCGTGGGTTCCCTCCGGGTACCCCGGCTTCCTCCTACCTCCAAAAACATGCACCTGGGGATAAGTTGATTGGCAATTCTAAATTGGCCATGGTGTGTGAATGTTGTCTGTCTAGCCTAAATGCTATTTATGTTCATTTACATTTTATGGAAGGTGCATTATGTTTATTCAGCCAAAAGAGGACTATATACTTTATTTAAATAATGCGAACATGTATACAATTGCATGCTTAGAATAATAAGGTACACTTTATTTTTAATCATTACATTTGTCTGAATAATTTGATGACACACTATTTTATACTGCTTTAAAACAGTGAAGAATATGTAACTGCTTAATTGCATATATGGCGCAAGGATCTGTGTAGTAATAAGGTTTGGACCCAGTGCATTATGGGTTAATGCAGTCAGGTATGGTGGAATTGAGCCACACAGTTTTTTGACCTTACTCTTACTTTTTCTTACCCTTTATTACTGGAACACACTCGCTTTATTTAAATAAATAAATGATAAATGGGTTGTACTTGTATAGCGCTCTTCTACCTTCAAGGTACTCAAAGCGCTTTGACACTACTTCCACATTCACCCATTCATACACACATTCACACACTGATGGAGGGAGCTGCCATGCAAGGCGCTAACCAGCACCCATCAGGAGCAAGGGTGAAGTGTCTTGCTCAGGACACAACAGACGTGACGAGGTTGGTACTAGGTGGGGATTTAACCAGGGACCCTAAGGTTGTGCACGGCCATTCTTCCACTGCGCCACACCGTGGAAGAGAACAAATGCCATTCATTTGTTCCCACATCGTTATTGTTTGACGTTTTGAATGATTAAGTTCACAAGTAAACGATAGAAAACGAAGAGGAGCGTCCCAAGTTGTGTTTGTTGTTGCCGCAGCAAGCGGGAGGAGGAAAAAGTAGAGGAGCGACAAACTAAGGCTAAGGAATCACTGCACGTAAGCGATGATATTACGGACCTTCGATCCCTCAAGCGGTAGTTCATCAAAAAACGACATCATCGTGTAAAAGATATCACACATGGGCTCGAACACATAAAAAAAAACACTGTCTGTGACTACGGTTTGTCGCTACATCTAGAAGTGCAAGTTAAAACTCTATTATGCAAAGCGAAAGCCATTTATCAACAATACCCAGAAATGCCGCCAGGCTTCATTGGGCCCGAGCTCATCTAAGATGGACTGATGCAAAGTGAAGAAGTATTCTGTGGTCTGACGAGTCCACATTTCAATTTTTGGGGGGAAACTGTGGACGCGATGTCCTCAGGAACAAAGAGGAAAATAACCATCCAGAATGTTATATGTGCAAAGTTCACAAGCCAGCATCTGAGATGGTATAGGGGTGTATTAGTGCCCAAGGCATGGGTAACTTACACATCTGTGAAGGCATCATCAATGCTGAAAGGTACATACAGGTTTTGGAGCAACATATGTAGTCATCCAAGCAACGTTATTATGGACGCCCCTGCTTATTTTAGCAAGACAATGTCAAGCCACGTGCTACAACAGCGTGGCTTCATAGTAAAAGAGTGCTGGTTCTAGACCGGCCTGCCTGTAGTCCAGACCTGCCTCCCATTGAAAAAGCGTGATGCCATATGAAGTCTAAAATACCACAACAGAAACTCTGGACTGTTGAACAACTTAAGCTGTACATCAAGCAAGAATGGGAAATAATTCCACCTGAAAAGCTTCAAAAATTGGTTTCCTAAGTTCCCAAAGGTTTACTGAGTGTTGTTAAAAGGAAAGGCCATATAACACAGTGGTGAAAATGCCCCTATGCTTACATTTTTGCAATGTTTTGCCGCCATTAAATTCTAAGTTAATGACTATTTGCAAAAACAAATTAAGTTTCTCAGTTGGAACATTAAATATCTTGTCTTTGCAGTATAATCAATTGAATATCATTGTATTCTGTTTTTATTTATCAAATTGTGCCAAATTCACTGGTTTTGTGTTTTGTCAAAGTCCATGTATGCTACAGGCCTGTTTTTTAAAGAACAAAGTATAGTATAGCAGGGTTATAAAACACTTCATTGCAGTCTCTCGTTCATCCTGCATTCAGCCAGCCTTACTTTGTGTTTTGTGACTGAAGGGGAAGATCTCTTTGAGCTCCAGCCTATGGAGTCCGACTCTTCTCATCAGTATGGATGTGCCCTCGTCATCCCCAACAACAACAGAGGCAGCCGGATGAAAAAGTGAACGGGATCCCTTAATAAAACAGGACTGGGATGAAGCCTTGTGAAGCCACATTCCCTTCATTCTGCACCTGATATTTGTTGCGCGCAGACAGCAAACTCTTCAAAGGCAGGGGAACATTCCCGGAGGCTTCCTCAGATCTCACACTGGCCTGGCCCTACTGCACACACACACACACACACACACACAAACACACACACACACACACACACACACACACACACACACACATGTATTTATTTCAGTATAAAAGTGTAAAAAGTGTTTTGCTTGGGTCATGAAATGATGTTAATGGTGTGCCAGGGCATACATACTTTTTATATTTAACACTTACATCTCTGGAGTCTACACCAAATTCAGATCTATTCCTCATTTCAAAATGTTTTAGTTTTTTTGGGGGTTGTTTTGTTTGTTTGTTTTCCGTCCTTTTTGTCAAACAAATCTATGTTTTTTTTATGGCAAACACACGAAATATGCAAAATCTTCCAGCAAAATTTTTTTTCAAAGTGGAATATTTGATGTGACGTGGAGTTGGAGTGGCTAGGGGGTAGCGGAGGGTGTATATTGTAGCATCCCAGAAGAGTTAGTGCTACAAGGGATAATGGGTATTTGTTCTGTTGTGTTTATGTTGTGTTACGGTGCGGATGTTCTCCCGAAATGTGTTTGTCACATTTGAAACAGTGTTAAAGTTGTTTATACGGCCACCCTCAGTGTGACCTGTATGGCTGTTGACCAAGTATGCCTTAACAATCAATCCACTACCTTACTCACTCTGTCTCTGCCCCTCACTCACGAATGTTGCTTCGTGGGCACAACTTCACAATTTGTTTTGTTTTTAACCCCTTCTTAACACTGTACGTACATTGGAAATACACGCAACCCTGACTCAAAACGCTGGACATATGAGGCATTTAAGAAACCCCGCCCGGACAGTCCCGTAAAAGAGGACATGTTCGGGGAAAAGAGCACGTATGGTCAGTCTAATCAGAAGTCACTCACATGATTTGTTTGCTCTAAGTTCAGTGGCCACGTGCTTTACACCACTGCATCCCACTCTTTGCATTGGACTTGGTGATGTATGGCTTAGATGCAGCTGCTCGGCCATGGAAACCCATTCCATGAAGCTCTCTGCGTACTGTACGTGGGCTAATTGGAAGGTCACAGGAAGTTTGGAGCTCTGTAGCAACTGACTGTGCAGAAAGTCGGCGACCTCTGCACTATGCACTTCAGAATCTGCTGACCCCTCTCTGTCAGTTTACTTGGTGTACCACTTTGTGGCTGAGTTGCTGTTGTTCCCAAACTCTTCAATTTATCTTATAATTAAGTTGTCTTTGGATTATTTAGGAGTGAGGATATTTCACGACTGGATTTGTTGCACAGGTGGCATCCTATGACAGTTCCACGCTGGAAATCACTGAGAGCGGCCCATTTTTTCACAAATGTCTGTAAAAACAGTCTCCATGCCTAAGTGCTTTATTTTATACACCAGGCCAAGTGATCAAGACACCTGATTCTCATCATTTGGATGGGTGGCCAAACACTTTTGGCAATGTAGTGAGGTAATAAATATTCTTAATTGAACAATATTGCAGTCTGAGCGTGAATGTTGTCTGTCTATCTGTGTTGGCCCTGCAGAGAGGTGGCGACTTGTCCAGGGTGCACCCCACCTTCCACCCATGTGCAGCTGGGATAGGCTCTAGCACCCCCGCGACCTCATAAGGGACAAGCGGTAGAAAATGGATGGATGGATGAACAATATTGCAGTCTAAAGTATGAGTGTCAAATAATATTAGTTGCATATTACCTACACATCCAAAGTGTCCGTATTAGAATGTATGGTAACACTTAAGTATGGGGAACATATTCACCATTAATTAGTTGCTTATTAAAGTAACAAAGACCTAATTTAGAGTTATTTGGACACCAGGGCAGTGTTTTTCAACCTTTTTTCAGCCGAGGCACATTTTCTGTGTTGGAAAAAATCCGGGGGCACACCACCAGTAGAAATCATTAAAAAAACGAAACTCAGTTGACGGTAAAAAGTTGTTGTCGCAATTGTTGGATATGATTTTAAAACATAACCAAGCATGCATCGCTATAGCTCTTGTCTCAAAGTAGGTGTACTGTCACGACCTGTCACATCACGCCCTGACCTATTTTGAGTTGCTGTTTTCCCATGTGTAGTGTTTTAATTAAGTCTTGCGCTCCTATATTGGTGGCTTTTTCTCTTTTTTTGGTAGTTTCCTGTAGCAGTTTCATGTCTTCCTTTGAGCGATATTTCCCGCATCTACTGTTCTAGAAATCAATAATATTTCAGTTGTTTATATCCTTCAGTGTGAGGACATTGTTGATTATCATGTCATGTTCGGATGTACATTGTGGACGCAGTCTTTGCTCCACAGTAAGTCTTTGCTGTCGTCCTGTATTCTGTTTTTGTTTACTTTGTAGCCAGTTCAGTTTTAGTTTAGTTTTGCATAGTGTTGCGTTGGACCCGATCTTCTGCCGGTCACCTCCCAGGTTGGTTCGATGACACATAAGCTGGTTATAAATGAATCCCTGAGACAAAGCTGCTCATTTTGCTATTTTAATACCAAAGCCTTGGGAGATCAATCTAGATACAACAGTTCAATCGCATTGCCCAAATTGATCTAATTCTACTATGAAAGTTTCGCCTCTTCTCTGTTATGACCTCCCGCTACATTCCAACTACCAAGGCCTACGACTGGCCCACCACTTAGCTATTTTAAAATGTGACTAGGATATCAAAAGATATATATGTCTGTCAATAGCCATCCCTAAGCTTCAATGCCTTTTCTTGGGGGCACTCACCTTTTGTTTATTTTTGTTTTAAGCATTCGGTACCTTTTTACCTGCACACTGCCTCCAGCTAGTTCCCACGTCTACAAAGCAATTGGTTTTCAGCTGCCATCTACTGATATGGAAGAGTATTACACGGTTACTCTGCCGAGCTCTAGACAGCACAGACACTCAACAACACATAATTTGCAGACTATAATTATTGGTTTGCAAAAAATATTTTTAACCCAAAAAGGTGAAATTAGATAATCTCCCAAGGCACACCTAACTGTATCTCGCGGCACAGTGGTTGAAAAACACTGCACTCGGGGAACATAGAAGGGTTAGGGTTAGGGTTACTAATAACCAATAATTCTGAGGTTATTGAGGGAAGACTCTTAGTTAATGGATTACTGGTTGTATAAAAAGGCCATGCAGAATAAGGCATTAATAAGTAATTAATGACTAATTAAGAGCCATTATGTTACTAATTTGCATGGAAATAAGCAACTAATAAATGGTGAATATGTGTTCCCCTTACTAAAGTGTTACCGAAAGTTTCCAGTAACAAAGGTGTTCCCGTCACTCAACTTACAGTGTCATGAGCTCAACCATTATTGTGGCCACTAACGAGGTGTCACCAAGAGACAAATAAAACTCCAAATTAAAGAGAGCATGAATCGGTTTCATTAACCCTGAGAGTCCTGATATTAACGCGATACGTGATGGTTGTTTGAATTTAAAAGGAGGTCATATTTGTGGGGGGTTTTTTCGACATTTAAGATATTTTGTTGTGGTCTACGTAACATTTAAAAGTGTTGCTTTGGTCAACATTATGTTTTAAAGACCATCTTCAAACTGCTTTCATACCATCTCTTCGGGATGTACTGTTCTGTGAGCGCTCTTATTTGCGTGCCAAAGCCCTTGCAGGCCAAGACCCTTTCGATTGAGTCTTCTCCTCGTTAGCTATGTTGCAGTTTAAGCGCTTCCATATGTAGTCTATTGACAGACGTAGGTTAGAACAACACTGTACTTTGTATGGGAAATGGCAACAGCGAAGAATGCATGTGCATGTACAAGCCAGTCAGCCCCACAACAAGGATATAGGGAAAAAAATGGGCTAATTATTACAACTTATTTACTATTCCAAAGCAATTTTCCATCAGTTTGTTAGTAACAATAATATTCAAAGGAAGGGGCAATTGTGTAAAAATCAATCCCTGCAGGATTTGGCTGGCTTTTTTTGTGGATGTTGCATCAATAAAATACCTGAATTTGCAAAGATGCAAAGAGGCATTTGTTTGGGTAGACCAGGGGTGCTCAAACTTTTTGCCTTCAAGGACCAAAGTTAAAATGTGCCTAAGGATCATGGGTCAAAGACATCGATTTTTAAGAAGGGGTGTCCCAGAACAATTTTTGGTCACTTCCGACACAATTCCGACCAATATTTGACCCTTGAGTATCGGCCGATACCGATTTTGATTCAATTCAATTCCAGCAAAAATCAGACATACTTCTGTTATTTGGTGGTGTGGAATGATATATAAAAAAAGGTTTCATCAAGTCAAATTTGTTAAACAGAACAATGGTCCCAAGAACACCAACCTATTTGTTTTTACCGTCTGTAATGTGGCATGTATTTGTGGTCACGTTCTGTTTGATTTTGGACTCATTGTGCACTCTTGTTTGTTTTTGTCACCAAGACAACTCATAAGTTTTCACCTGTCATGTCACGCACTTGATTCACTTGGACTCATGCACCTGTTGTCAATCACCACGTCACTTTTTAAGCTTGTAGTTGCCAGGCAGTCAGCCTGGCGACATCACCCTCTACAGACCTTTGATACCTGATTGCTCACTTCTTGCCATAGATTCATGTTTTTTTTACATCACAGTAAGTGTTTTCAATTTTGTTGTCCATTGTTCTGCCATTGTGCGAGTTTTTTGTTTTCAGAGCCAAGGTTTGTTCCTTTTTTTGAGTTAATAATAAAAGATGTCCTTACCTTCACGCCCAGTCCAGTCAATTTGCACAATTTGTCTTCTAGTGTTGTCCCGATACCAATATTATTTCGATACTTTTCGATACCTTTCTAAATAAAAAGGACCACAACATCCTGCATTATTGGCTTTAATTTGTCAGAAAAAATCTTAATGTGCATGAAACAAATTTTTCTTTTTGCAAGTTTCTCCTTAAATAAAATAGTGAACATACAAGACAACTTGTCTTTCAGTAGTTAGTAAGCAAACAAAGGCTTCAAATTTAATCTGCTGACATATGCAGTAACATATTGTGTCATTTATCGTTCTATTATTTTGTCAAAATTATTAAGGACAAGCAGTAGAAAATTAATTATTAATGTACTTGCTCATTTACTGTTAATATCTGCTTACTTTCTCTTTTAACATGTTCTATCTACACGTCCGTTAAAATGTAATAATCACTTATTCTTCTGTTGTTTGATACTTCACATTAGTTTTGGATGATACCACAAATTTGTGTATTAATCCAATACCAAGTCGTTACAGGATCATACATTGGTCATATTCAAAGTCCTCATGTGTCCAGGGACATATTTCCTGAGTTTATAAACATAATATACATTTTAGAAAAAATTGAAAGAAGATATGATGCCACAAATATTGATGCAATCATAGTAGTATTGATTAGATACACTGTTGTACTTGGTATCATTACAGCGGATGTCAAGTGTAGATCAACCAATGTTTTTGTTTTTACATGTTGACGCCGGTGAGCTACGGTGTGTAGTGAAGTATGTTTGGCTATTCCTCGTCCTGCAGGCATGATACTTGTAAGAAACTTACTTTATTTGTCGCCATGGAGGCGAGGATTAGTGATTTGGAAGTAGCTAAAACACCAATGACTGGGGCTTCTTGTAAGTACTCCGTGATTGTGCACTGCCGAACATGCTTGCCTGTTTGTAAACCAGCAATGTCACGACGTGACAACTACAGGGGCGCGCGGGGGGACTGGTACTTTATAAAGTCGGTATAGTACTGAATATGATTCATTAGTATCGCGGTTCTATGCTAATACCGGTATACAGTACAACCATACTTGCCAACCGTCCCGGATTTTCCGGGAGACTCCCGAAATTCAGCGCCTTTCCTGAGAACCTCCCGGCACAAATTTTCTCCCGAAAATCCTCCGAAATTCAGGCGGAGCTGGAGGCCACCCCCCCTCGAGCTCCATGTGGACCTGACTCAGCAATGTTGTGACACTCTTAAACAGGACAATACTGCCATCTACTGTACATTGAATAGAATGTAGAATAGAATGTACTTTATTGATCCCTGGGGGAAATTCCGCCCCACAGTTCGCTCACAATAAACAATGATAATAATAAATAATATATGTAATAAATTATATATATAATATATAATATATGAATAATATAAATGTATTCTACATATATTGTACATTTAAGTGCAGTCAAGGAACATATGCATTATGCAGTCTGATGGCTGTCGGTATGAAGGACCTCCTGTGTCGTTCCGTGTTACATTTTGGAAGTCTGAGCCTTCCACTGAACGCGCTCATTCTCTACGCAAAGTCCGAGTGTAGTGGGTTGGAGGTGTTGTCCATAATGGCTAGACGTTTTGCTAGACTTCTTTTCTCTGACACCACCGCCAGAAAGTCTAGCTGTGCATGCATATTGTCTAGAAAAATAGTGACAGAGAATATGGACGATTCAACCCTTAACTCAACAATTATTAGATGAGTGTTATGTGTGTGTATATGTGTAAATAAATGAACACTGAAATTCAAGTATTTATTATATGTATATAATAAAATAAATATGTAGATATAGCTAGAATTCACTGAAAGTCAAGTATTTCTTATATATATATTTTAAATATTTGAGTCTTAACCACGCCCCCAACCACCCGGAGGTCTCAAGGCTGGCAAGTATGCGTACAACCCTAGTTTCTTCTAAACCAAATCAACATTATTTAACTTGTTTGTTGGGCTTTTATCCAAAAAGGATTCAATAAGAGACCGAAACAATAAGCAGAATCAAAATCGTAAAAATATTAACACTAACAATCCGAACCAATATCGAGCAAAACTTGACCCCAAGGGACGAAGAAGTCTCAAATATAGTTTGTTAGGTACATTTTTATCAACTCTTCCCACTTCTCCGTCCAACAAAGAGACAATAACGGCAGCTCAGAGGATGAAAGAATGTGTGTATGTGGCAACATCAACATCTAAAATAACCCTGAATCCTGTCTGCAGGCATAACAAGGATTTCGTGATGGGACTGAAGCAGAAAAAGGAGTCCTCATCATATGTCTGCCTCTGCTGTTTATCCCATAATCCCTTGTTGTGACCAGGGAGTGGATCCTCAGGGACGCACTGCACCGGGGCAACAGCAGGTAATTCAAACCAGGTGGCGTCCCCGCAGAACTGACCTTGATTCAAACCCGGGCGAGTTTATACCCTGGACAGGAAGACGGGCTTTATCATAAAGTACACCGGCGACTGTGCAGCGAGCAGGAAATGCTGTGCCGGGGTTAGACAGGAGATGACGGAGGAATCCGGCACGGACGAGGACTGGGTATTATTTAAAAGTGGACAAGCCAGCTTTAATTTGCTGCTTGATAATTGACTTCCACTGCCATGTTCAAGATCCCCCCCAGGGAGTTTTTTTGCGGTTTATGCCTGGCCTGCAAATGAGCCATCCAGAACAGCAACTACCGGCCACATCTTGCATGTTTTTTTTTTGTTTTGTTCTCCTTCCATCTCAGCCCCATTCCTTTCCACGTGCGTCTGCCAGGAATAACCTTCAACTAACTGTGGTGAATAATTTAAAATCCTATTTTCATATCAATGGAGGAGTCAAGGCAGGCAATTATCTTTTATCTGTGTACTTTGCTGTCGGAGCAAATCATTATAAAGTCATCTCCAGAGAGAAAGAGAGCGAGAGAGAGAGGGGGATGAGGTAAATGCAGTGTGGAAAAGCAACTGGCAGGCCAACAAGGCTCCGTGTGGGAAGAATAATAAAGTTGAGGAGAAACACACAACACGTTGGTTTGCTGCGAAGGAAAAGAATGAATAATGCACAAATAAGCATCAGTCATGGAGTGAAACGTACTGGACGGTGGTTCTCAAACTTTTTCCACCGAGGAACCACCTCAGAAAACACAAGGATTTCCAAATAACCCTCATAATGACCAACATTAAAGGCCTACTGAAATTAGATTTTCTTATTTAAGCGGGGATAGCAGGTCCATTTTATGTGTCATACTTGATCATTTCGCGATATTTGCCATATTTTTGCTGAAAGGATTTAGTAGAGAACATCCACGATAAAGTTTGCAACTTTCGGTGCTAAGAGAAAAGCCCTGCCTCTACCGGACGTCGCAGACGATGACGTCACATGTTTGATGGCTCCTCACATATTCACATTGTTTTTAATGGGAGCCTCCGACAAAAAGTGCTATTCGGATTGAGAAAACGACAATTTCCCCATTAATTTGAGCGAGGATGAAAGATCTGTGTTTGAGGATATTGATAGCGACGGACTAGAAGGAAAAAAAAAAAAACGCGATTGCATTAGGACGGATTCCGATGATTTTAGAGACATTTACTAGGTTAATTCTGGGATATCCCTTATCTTTCTATTGTGTTGCGAGTAGAGATGCGCGGATAGGCAATTATACCATCCGCATCCGCGTCACCAAAATCAACATCCACCCGCCATCCACCCGAACCAACTTTTTATCGGGACCGTACCCGCCCGCCAACCGCCCGCTGAATTGCATCAGTGAAGTGAATTATATTTATATAGCGCTTTTCTCTAGTGACTCAAAGCGCTTTACATAGTGAAACCCAATATCTAAGTTACATTTAAACCAGTGTGGGTGGCACTGGGAGCAGGTGGGTAAAGTGTCTTGCCCAAAGACACAACGGCAGTGACTAGGATGGCGGAAGCGGGAATCGAACCTGCAACCCTCAAGTTGCTGGCACGGCCACTCTACCAACCGAGCTATGCCGCCCAGAAGTTGGCCACCTTTATTGCTCACAGAGCGATTTAAAACTGTTTCACAGAGTAATGTCGTCAATTGGAGCCGCTAACGTTCTCGCAACTATTCAATAGCGTTCATCCTGATGACAAGAATATGGGCGTGCTGTGATGCCATTGCCTTTGACACCTACAACAACATGTACATACCAATTGTTGTCTAGCAACATGTGTGGAGCTTATGCAATCGCAGGTATGAGACTGAAAGGCATACTGGGTGATACAGAGTACACTGATGGTTGTGATAAAACAACTTTAACAATTACTAATATGCGCCACGCTATGAAGCCACACAATACAAGATTGACAAACACATTTCGGGAGAACATCCTCACAGTAACACAACATAAACGCAACACAACTAATACCCATAATCCTTTGTATTCATGACTCTTCCTGAATATATTTTACACACACCGCGCCCCCAACCCCACCCACCTTACCGACGCACTGGGGGTAGGGGGGTGGTGGGGTGGGGTGTATAAATTAACCACAATTTTCTCACCGAAACCTGCTGGTTGACTTGTGGTCGGGATCCATGTTCTCTTGACCGCCCTCTGATCCATAGTAAAGTTTCACCTCCAGGAATTTTAAACAAGGAATCACCGTGTGTTTGTGTGGCTAAAGGCTAAAGCGCTTCCCAACTCCATCTTTCTACTGTGACTTATCCTATATTAAATGAACAAATTGCAAAAGATTCAGCAACACAGTTCTCCGAAATACTGTGCAATTATGCCGTTAAAGCAGACGACATTTAGATGTGTGTGTGTGCAGCGCTCATACTTTCTAAAAACCCGTGACGTCTTGCGTACACGTCATCATTACACGACGTTTCGAAGACGAAACTCCCGGGAAATTTAAAATTGCAATTTAGTAAACTAAAAAGGCCGTATTGGCATGTGTTGCAATGTTAATAATTCATCATTGATATAAAAACTATCAGACTGCGTGGTGGGTAGTAGTGGGTTTCAGTAGGCCTTTAAAATACAGTAGGATAGTAGGCTAAAAACAAGGTAAAGGTTTTACTCAACAAGGGTATTTAAAATTTTTAGCCATTGTAACGTTGGACACGGTTTGAACAGTAACACTGTGCTTGAATTAGTGTTGTCCCGATACCAAAATGCGTTTCGATACTTTTTCTAAATAAAGGGGACCACAAAAAAATGCATTAATGGCTTTATTACAAAATAAATCTTAGGGTACATTAAATATATGTTTCTTATTGCAAGTTTGTCCTTAAATAAAATAGTGACCGTACTAAACAACTTGTCTTTTAAAAGTAAGTAAACAAATAAAGACTCCTAATTTAATTTGCTGACATATGCAGGAACATATTGTGTCATTTATCGTTCTATTATTTTGTCAACAATATTAAGGATAAGTGGTAGAAAATGGATTATCAATCTACTTGTTCATTTACTGTTAATATCTGCTTTCTCTTTCAACATGTTTTATCTACACGTCCGTTAAAATGTAATAATCACTTATTCTTCTGTTGTTTGATACTTCACATTAGTTTTGGATGATACCACAAATTTGTGTATTAATCCAATACCAAGTCG
Source organism: Nerophis ophidion (assembly GCF_033978795.1). Taxonomy (NCBI): domain Eukaryota; kingdom Metazoa; phylum Chordata; class Actinopteri; order Syngnathiformes; family Syngnathidae; genus Nerophis; species Nerophis ophidion. The sequence continues at coordinate 16,531,713 of NC_084635.1, forward strand.
TTACAGGATCGTACATTGGTCATATTCAAAGTCCTCATGTGTCCAGGGACATATTTCCTGAGTTTATAAACAAAATATATATTTTTTTCAAAACAAAAGATGATTTTGTGATGCTAAAAAATATTGATGTAGTAAAAGTAGTATAGACTATATACGCTCCTATTCTTGGTATCATTACTATGCAAAGCGAAAGCCATTTATCAACAACATCCAGAAACGCCGACGGCTTCTCTGGGCCCGAAATCATCTAAGATGGACTGATGCAGAGTGGAAAAGTTCTGTGGGCAGACGATTCCACATTTCAAATTGTTTTTGGAAATATTCGACGTTGTGTCATCCGGACCAAAGGGGAAGTGAACCATCCAGACTGTTATCGACGCAAAGTTCAAAAGCCAGCAACTGTGATGGTATGAGGGTACATTAGTGCCCAAGGCATGGGTAACTTACACGTCTGTGAAGGCACCATTAATACAGGTTTTGGAACAACATATGCTGCCATCTAAGCGCCGTCTTTTTCATGGACGCCCCTGCTTATTTCAGCAAGACAATGCCAAGCCACATTCATCCCGTGTTACAACAGCGTGGCTTCGTTAAAAAAAAGAGTGCGGGAAATTTCCTGGCCCGACTGCAGTCCAGACATGTCTCCCATCAAAAATGTGTGGCGCATTATGAAGCGTAAAATACAACTGAAGCTCTTTATGAAACAAGAATGGTAAAGAATTCCACTTTCAAAGCCTCAACCATTATTTTCCTCAGTTCCCAAACGTTTATTGAGTATTGTTCAAAGAAAAGGTGATGTAACACAGTGGTGAACATGCCCTTTCCCAACTACTTTGGCATGTGTTGCAGCCATGAAATTCTAAGTTAATTATCATTTGCAAAAAAAAATAAAGTTCATGAGTTTGAACATCAAATATGTTGTCTTTGTAGTGCATTCAATTGAATATGGGTTGAAAAGGATTTGCAAATCGTTGTATTCCGTTTATATTTACATCCAACACTATTTCCCAACTCATATGGAAACGGGGCATTTCCATTGTCGGGAAATTGTGTTAGATGTAAATATAAACGGAATAAAATGATTTGCAAATCATTTTCAACTCATATTCAGGTGAAGTGAAGTGAAGTATGCTACAAAGACAACATATTTGATGTTCAAACTGATAAACATTTTTTTTGCAAATAATCATTAACTTCAGAATTTGATGCCAGCAACAAGTGCCAAAGAAGTTGGGAAAGGTGGCAATAAATACTGATAAAGTTAATGAATGCTCATCAAACACTTATTTGGAACATCCCACAGGTGTGCAGGCTAATTGGGAACAGGTGGGTTCCATGATTGGGTATAAAAACAGCTTCCCGAAAAAGCTAAGTCTTTCACAAGAAAGGATGGGGCGAGGTACACCCCTTTGTCCACAACTGCGTGAGCAAATAGTCAAACAGTTTAAGAACAACATTTCTCAAAGTGCAATTGCAAGAAATTTAGGGATTTCAACATCCATGGTCCATAATATCATCAAAAGGTTCAGAGAATCTGGAGAAATCACTCCACGTAAGCGGCATGGCTGGAAACCAACATTCAATGACCGTGACCTTCGATCCCTCAGATGACACTGTATCAAAAACAGACATCAATCTCTAAAGGATATCACCACATGGGCTCAGGAACACTGATTGTAAATTAGTTTTTATGAGCATTAGAGCTGAAAAAGCTGCTCACAGGAAGGGCGTTAGCCAAATTTTTTCTTAAAAAATGTGAACAGTTCATGCAACATTTCCTGATGAGGTTGCAAAAACCCAGTTAGCCATACTCTCGTTATGCACAACTGCACCTATTGGTACACATATCGCAGTCGTCTGGTATCGGAGGAACATTTGAGGGGTTTGCTGAAAAAAACCTCATAGGGCCAGCTCGGACTTTTAGGTCACTCTCCACTCAGTCCAAAAATAATTCAGATGGCAGAGGTTTGGTGTCATGGAGCAGACAGCGAGAGAAGGAAAATGTAAAAGGAGCATCAGGAAAAGATGTGAAATTCCCTCTGGTACTCATTAAAATTCAGGAGTGTAGTAGCAGCAGCAGCATCAGCACCGTCCTTGTCTGCGCCTCCTTCCCTTCTTCCCGCTCTCATTTTCTCCGCCTCCGTCTGCTCCGTGAGGCATCGTCTCACCTTCTTGCCTCGGTGGACCGTCCGTGATCACTGAGATGTATTCATTAAAGCTGCAGCATTCCTGATTGAGGCAGGGGGGTAGGGGGGCGGAAAACAGCCGAGAAAGGAGCCTCTTTCACAACACTGCCAATCACAGGTTGATGGCCTGACCCCAGGATGCAGAGACAGAAAGAAAAAAATATGTAATTATTTACTCGGAGCGCAACACTTTACCATGAATTGATTAACGTGGACCCCGACTTAAACAAGTTGAAAAACTCATTCGGGTGTTACCATTTAGTGTTCAATTGTACGGAATATGTACTAAACTGTGCAATCTACAAATAAAAGTATCAATCAGTCAATCAATCAATCAATCAATCAATCAATCAAACAACTGCAGAAACAAAAAGGGGAACTCACACTGACAAAAGTTGAGATGGGATAGAAGGGAGCCATTGCTATCAAAGAGCCGTTCAGAAAAACTAGCTCGCTGTTATAGTTTCTTATGTAACTTAAATATCATGTAAACACCATATTTTCCGGACTGTAGAGCACACCCACTACATTTTAGAAGAGGAAAATGTTTTTCATATATTACCTGTGGAGATAAGGGCTTTTTTGCCCATATCCAACTCTTAATTACCGATTCCGATATCAACCGATACCGATATATACAGTCGTGGAATTAACACATTATTTTGCTGTGATGCCCCGCTGGATGCATTAAAAAATGTAAGAAGGTTTTCCAAAATAAATCAACTCAAGTTATGGAAAGAAATGCCAACATGGCACTGCCATATTTATTATTGAAGTCACAAAGTGCATTATTTTTTTTTTTAACATGCCTCAAAACAGCAGCTTGGAATTTGGGACATGCTCTCCCTGAGAGAGCATGAGGAGGTTGAGGTGGGGGTGGGGGTTAGGTGGTAGCAGGGGTGTATATAGTAGCGTCCCGGAAGAGTTAGTGCTGCAAAGGGTTTCTGGGTTTTTGTTCTGTTGTGTTTATGTTGTGTTACGGTGCGGATGTGTCATTCTTGTTTGGTGTGGGTTCACAGTGTGGCGCATATTTGTAACAGTGTTAAAGTTGTTTATACGGCCACCCTCAGTGTGACCTGTATGGCTGTTGACCAAATATGCATTGCATTCACTTGTGTGTGTGTGAAAAGTCGTAGGTATTATGTGATTGGGCCGGCACGCAAAGGTAGTGCCTTTAGGGTTTATTGGCGTTCTGTACTTCTCCCTACGTCCGTGTACCACTGCTTACAGCGGCGTTTTAAAAAAATGATGAATTTTACTTTTTGAAACCGATACAGATAATTTCCGATATAGGCAGATAATATCAGCAGTCCAAGTGGTTTTGTAAATGTTTATTTACATACCTAATTGTTTCCAAACGGTGCCTGCGCACGGCAGTAAAACGGATGATTAAACAAAACGGAAGTCCTCGTCATGGACCCACTGGCTGCGGAAGCTAGCTCTCCAATCAGCTAAACCGACTCAATAATTCCCCGGTGCTGTTTTGGTGAATTTACTGAGGAATTTGTGTAACTGAAACAACTCAAAAATAATACCACTGTAAGTTAATAATACTAGCACGGACACTCGTAAACGTGTTAGTATATTCGCTAATGCTAAGAACGCTGGCTTGATTACATTAAAACAGCACGTACAAATATGCATGAAAACACTACTATCAAAAAATTGTCGGTTTAGTACAGGTGTCCCCAAACTGTTTGACTCGGGAGCCGCATTGGGTTAAAACTACCAACAAAGCAAGCATGCCTGATAGAAAACACTCGGACATAGTACATTAAGGCTCATTGGATATGCCGTACACATGCTAATTAGCATTAGCAATTTTACATTGACTGCGATGATGTGGCGACTTGTCCAGGGTGTACCCCGCTTACCGCCCGAATGCAGCTGAGATAGGCTCCCGCCACCCCCCGCAACCCCAAAAGGGACAAGCGGTAGAAAATGGATGGATGAAATTTTACATTGATTTAAACACTTCCAGATTTGGTAATCAAAACTACAACTAGGATGTCGGTGTGTAATAAGTACAAAAGTGTTCCCTCGTCACTTCGCAGTTCACTCACTCAGTAGCTTGTAACAGAACTACACATGAAATAAGTTATTTTGCTGGTAATAGTAATCAATGATACCAAATTAAAACGAAAACTAGCTGAGAGCCATATTTGGACTAATGACAAATATTTGATGTGGGCATGTGTGTATTCATCGTGTGTAACAGTCATAACCCTAAAAAGATGATAAGCCTATTGTAGAAGACAAAAAAAAGCTCACCGGGGTAATTAAGAGGCTTAATTAAACTTAGTGCTCTTCATTTCGGGAAGTCAATCCAACAGAAGACGCTTTAATTACCAGTCCCTTCTTTGCCGTTAGTGTAGGAAGCAGTGAGGTGAACCAAAAAAGCCCCCCCCAAAAAAAACATCTGAAAGATTTGGATAATTTTGGCGATTACGCTTAAATAAATCATGTTAAAATGAATGTAGTCCAGCACTGACGATGATCACTATGTTCCTAAAATAGCTTCATTATATTAAGGTATGGCTTGTGGGCATACTTGCCTCCCGATTTTCCCCGAAAACTCCGGAATTTCAGTGCCCCTCCCGAAAATCCCCCGGAGCAACCATTCTCCCGTATTTCTCCCAAATTCCAACCGGACAACAATATTGTCTTTAGCGTCCTCTAAAACCTGTCGTCACGTCAGCTTTTCCTCCATACAAACAGCGTGCCGGCCCAGCGTCATAATATATGCGGCTTTCACACACACACACACAAGTGAATGCAAGGAATATTTGGTCAACAGCCATACAGGTCACACTGAGGGTGGCCGTATAAACAACTTTAGCACTGTTACAAATATGCGCCACACTGTGAACCCACACCAAACATTTCGGGAGAACATCCGCACCGTAACACAACATAAACACAACTGAACAAATACCCAGAACCCCTTGCAGCCCTAAAGCTTCCAGGACGCTACAATATACACCACCGCCTAACTTCGTCTGGGCATGTCTCTTCTTGTTGAGGATAAATATGTCTGTTTCGGACTTGTGTGTGTGTTTTTCTGTGTTAAGTGATACGGTTCAAACATCTGCCGGCTGTCACTCCACTGAGCGCCTCGGGACACGTCCACTGGTGTTCCTCTCCTGCACTCACTCTTCAATCAACACACCTGGAACTGATGAGATCCCTGCCTTCTTAAGCCAGTGTGTCCTGCATTCCAGTGCCAGAACGTAGCTACTTGCACCAGTACAGTACGTCTTACACGTCTCTAGCTTCCTTGCCAATGTTCTTCCTCACTCATGGTGTTTCCCCTCCATTGTGCTCATTGTGTCTTGTCCTGCGTCGTCATCCAGCAGCCCTTCGTCACTTCCTGGTTTCGAGCGCCGTGTCTCGTCTACCCACACCCCCTCTGGACTTCCTGCTGCCTTCCTGGAGCTCGACCTCTCGCCAGCCCCCAGACAACGACGGCTCGCTGCAGCCACTGACCACCTGTCTGTCCCCGGACCTCTGAGCCCGCCTTGCCCTTTCTGGACTTCCGCACCAATCTCAACACACACCTTCAACACCACCCGGTAACATTCTACATTTTATCGCTGCACATAGTCACACTACATACGTACATGTGGATTAGTCACACACTTCATTCTTTATCAATAAACATGCTGCAAGCTAAACGACGTCCCTGCCTCCGTGCCAACTCCTTCTCCCAATGTACAGTTACATTTAGTGTTTCTTCCTGGCTAGCGCTCTAATGTTGGTTCTTCTTCCTGTTTCCGGTCGGCATACTTGATCAACAGCCATACAGGTCTCACTGAGGGTGGCCGTTTAAACAACGTTAACACTTTTACAAATATGCGCCACACTGTGAACCCACACCAAACAAGAATGACAAACACATTTCAGTAGAACATCTGCATCATAATACAACATAAAAAGAACAGAACAAATACCCAGAATCCATTGCAGCACTCTCTCTTCCGGGACGCTACAATATACGCTACCACCAAACCCCACCCCCACCCCCAACCCCGCCCACCAGTTTCTCGGATTCGGAGGTCTCAAAGTTGGCAAGTATGCAATAAATGATAAATGGGTTGTACTTGTATAGCGCTTTTCTACCTTCAAGGTACTCAAAGCGCTTTGACATTACTTCCACATTTACTCAGCAATGTGTTTAAAAAACAAAAGGTGAGGGCTTTATCCATCCATCCATCCATTTTCTACCGCTTATTCCCTTTTAGGGGTCGCGGGGGGCGCTGGCGCCTATCTCAGCTACAATCGGGCGGAAGGCGGGGTACACCCTGGACAAGTCGCCACCTCATCGCAGGGCCAACACAGATAGACAGACAACATTCACACTCACATTCACACACTAGGGCCAATTTAGTGTTGCCAATCAACCTATCCCCAGGTGCATGTTTTTGGAGGTGGGAGGAAGCCGGAGTACCCGGAGGGAACCCACGCATTCACTGGGAGAACATGCAAACTCCACACAGAAAGATCCTGAGCCTGGATTTGAACCTAGGACTGCAGGAACTTCGTATTGTGAGGCAGACGCACTAACCCCTCTGCCACCGTGAAGCCGGTGAGGGCCTTAATCCCAAGAAAACCAATCCTACCGTCAAGCAGGGTGGTGGTAGTATTATGCTATGGACCTGTTTTTCTGCCAAAAGAACTGGTGCTTTACAGAGAGTAAATGGGACAATGAAAAAGGAGGATTACCTACAAATTCTTCAAAACAACTTATAATCATCAGCCCAGAGGTTGGGTCTTGGGCGCAGTTTTGTGTTCCAACAGGACCATGACCCCAAACACACCTCAAAAGTGGTAAAGGATTGGCTAAATCAGGCTAGAATTAAGGTTTTAGAATGGCCTTCCCAAAATCCTTACTTAAACGTGTGGACAATGCTGAAGAAACAAGTCAATTCCAGAAAACCAACAAATTTAGCTGAACTGCACCAATTTTGTCAAGAGGCAACCAGAAGCTTGTGGATGGCTACCAAAAGCGCCTTATTGCAGTGAAACTTGGCAAGGGACATGTAACCAAATATTACTGTATGTATACTTTTGACTTTTTGATTGATTGATTGATACTTTTATTAGTAGATTGCACAGTACAGTACATATTCCGTACAATTGACCACTAAATGGTAACACCCGAATAAGTTTTTCAACTTGTTTAAGTCGGGGTCCACGTTAATCAATTCATGGTAAGCAGATTTGGTCACATTTTCAGTAGACCCATAATAAATTCATAAAAGAACCAAACTTCATGAATGTTTTTGGTGACCAACATGTGTTCCAATCACTCTATCACCAAAAAATAAGAGATGTAGAAATTATTGGAAACTCAAGACAGCCATGACATTATGTTCTTTACAAGTGTATGTAAAGTTTTGACCACGACTATATGCACACACGACAAAAATGAAAATTGATACCATTGAGGTAATGTTCTGAAATCCTGGGAATCGTATCCACATCGATGTGAAAGATACCCATCCATAATTACTGTATGTTGTGAGGATTAGATTTTGGTCCATGTAAAATTTTGTGGGAAAATAACCCAGTTATGCAAAACAGAAACGTCCACTGCAGAGGACGCTGTTTCCCAGGATGATGTAAGAAAATTGTCATAATTCCCCTCACGAGCAGGTTGCCTAAAAAACACTGTGGTTCTTTAGGAAAGCCCATTTAGACGATCACACTAAAAAGTATAAATATCATTAAAACATACTCGCAGCTAATTAATTTGCTCGTGCGGAGGAAGGAGACGAGAAAAAAAAAGAAAGAAGCGGGTAATGTTGCATGCAATTTTTCTCTTTTGTTAATTTGCACAGTTCCCGCTGGGGGAGGTAAAATAACCCCCAGTCAGACTTTTCCTTTATGCGGCTAATAAGAATAAAGTTGCTTTTCCAAGCAAGGCAAACACGGTGTGATTAGCATAACGGAGAATGTACTGGAAATGGGCCAAAATGTCCTTGAAAGCTGCACAAGCTTTCTCTGTAGTTCTGTTTTTTTTCCCTCTGAATATTATAATATGTTGTCAAAAAAAAAAAAGGTATTTTTTGTATCAGCCTCCTTTGACAACACGTTCTTCCACCTCCCCGTACTCCGCTCTCCCACGGGAAAGATGCCCCAGCTTCTCCCCTGATAGCTCAGTTCCTTGCACATCTTCAAGGTGACGCTCCGCTTCAGTCCACTTCGCCCCCTAAAGTGCGCCCCACTGTCACAAAACAGCCCTCTTCCAGAGATCAGACACCATCTGATTTCTAAATAGTTCATCAAACAACAACGAGGAACCAGTAAAAACGAGCTCTGGGCTTTTGTGTGCGTTACAGATGCAAATTCTGGAATTGTATTCCTGGGAGGAACAAGAAGGGGAATACACGCTTTCATTTATTCAGCATTTATTTGCAAAAAATAATTCTCAAAAAAAGTTTTTTTTTTTTATTGCACACAACCCATCTTGTTGTTAATATGTTATACACAATAATAAGCAAAATTACACAGCAGGGATATTCAATAAATTGTTTTGGGGGCCACATTTCCAGAAAGCTAAGGTCTGGAGACCTGGACTACTCCCTTGTACCAGCTGGAGGTGTAGTGGAGTAACACACCCCATGTGAAAGAACTTCATATACATTATATTTATTACTTAGGCTGCAGCTAAAGTTAAAGTTTACACCAGAGATCAGTGCAGCCCCTCCACCCCTTTTAAGGGGACGATCTACATGTGAACTTGTATGGTCAGGAGGAGATGCCTTGTTAAGCTGAAAAAAATTGGTTCATTTTTGCTTTAAGATATAAACCCCGTTTCCATATGAGTTGGGAAATTGTGTTAGATGTAAATATAAACGGAATACGATGATCAGGAAATCATTTTCAACCAATATTCAGTTGAATTTGCTACAAAGACAACATAGTTGATGTTCAAACTGATAAACATCTTTTTTTGCAAATAATCATTAACTTTAGAATTTGATGCCAGCAACACGTGACGAAGAAGTTGGGAAATGTGGCAATAAATACTGATAAAGTTGAGGAATTCTCATCAAACACTTATTTGGAACATCCCACAGGTGTGCAGGCTAATTGGGAACAGGTGGGTGCCATTATATAAAAACATTATATAAAAACAGCTTCCTAAAAAATGCTCAGTTTTTCACAAGAAAGGATGGGGCGAAGTACACCCCAACAACTGCATGAGCAAATAGCCAAACAGTTTAAGAACAACGTTTCTCAAAGAGCAATTGCAAGAAATTTAGGGATTTCAACATCTACGGTCCATATTATCATCAAAAGGTTCAGAGAATCTGGAGAAATCACTCCACGTAAGCAGCATGGCCGGAAACCAACATTGAATGACCGTGATCTTCGACACTATCAAAGGATCTAAAGCAGTGGTTCCCAAAGTGGGCGGTACCGCCCCCCTGGGGTCGGTGGAAAGATCTGGGGGGGCGGTGAGGAAGAAGAGGGCGGTAGGGGGGCGGCAGTCCGAAGTCGACGTCAGAAGTTCGAACGTTTGTTTGACGATTTGTACACAACACGTGCAGCAGGACGAGTCAGTGGACGACGCATCAGGGTCCGGTTACCACACGCCGCTCTGGCCCAGTCAGATCCGTCGTAGATCCACGGGGATCTTCTTCTTAGTGAGTTCCAGCCTGATGTTGAGAAGCTTATGTCCCTGCACCAAGCACATCCATCCCATTAATATTAAGTGTGAGACAATGAAGGTTACTGGTGGAATGTTTATTTACCATTCTATGTTGCTGAAACAGTTAAAACTGCTAAAAAATAAATTGGTTTACTAAATTGGGTTTTATTTGTGAAATACACATTTGTGTTTAACCTTTCTCTTTTCAAATTGCAGCATACCAAATATCAAGAAAGAGGTGTTTGTTTCCATATGTGTCTGTGGGGGTTGGGGGGATTGGGGGCGGGTGGGGGTGGGGGGGGGGCGCTAGGAATTCACTGGGGAGCCAAGGGGGCGCCAGCCTGCAAAAGTTTGGGAACCATTGATCTAAAGGATATCACCACATGTACTCAGGAACACTTGAGATAACCACTGTCACTAAATACAGTCTGTAAGGGCAAGTTAAAGCTCTACTATGCAAAGCGAAAGCCATTTATCAACAACATCCAGAAACGCTGCCGGCTTCTCTGGACCCGAGATCATCTAAAATGGACTGATGCAAAATGGAAAAGTGTTCTGTGGTCTGACGTGTACACATTTCAAATTGTTTTTGGAAATATTCGACATCGTAACATCTGGACCAAAAGGGAAGCGAACCATCCAGACTGTTATCGACGCAAAGTTCAAAAGCCAGCATCTGTGATGGTATGGGGATGTTTACCATCCAGGTATATAAATCAATCATCCATCCATTCATCCATCCATTTCCTACCGCTTATTCCCTTTCGGGATCGCGGGGGGCGCTGGCGCCTATCTCAGCTACAATCGGGCGGAAGGCGGGGTACACCCTGGACAAGTCGCCACCTCATCGCAGGGCCAACACAGATAGACAGACAACATTCACACTCACATTCACACACTAGGGCAAATTTAGTGTTGCCAATCAACCTATCCCCAGGTGCATGTCTTTGGAGGTGGGAGGAAGCCGGAGTACCCGGAGGGAACCCACGCATTCACGGGGAGAACATGCAAACTCAGCCTGGAATTGAACCCAGAACTGCAGGACCTTCGTCTTGTGAGGCAGACGCACTAACCCCTCTGCCACCGTGAAAAAAAAATGGATGGATAAATCAATCAATTAAAGTTTATTTATTTAGCCCTAAATCACGAGTGTCTCAAAGGGCTGCACAAGCTACAACGAAATCCTCGGCTCAGATCCCACATCAGGGCAAGAAAAAACTCAACCAAATGGGATTCCAATGAGAAACCTTGGAGGGGACCACAGATGTATTGGTACCGATCGAATTCCGTCGTTACTATTGGGTATTGATTGACGTAAAATCAAACGGTGCTGTATTCCAACACATTTGTTGCACGTGACAACGCCTCTAGTTGCTGACTTGGCAATGGCTCAAGCACTTGTTGGTGACACAAGCACTCAGTCCTGACTCATTTGGACTGTAATGTTATAGATTTCAATGCCAACAAAGCAAGTATGCCTAAGAGATGACACTCGAAAGCACAACAAGTCCACTTTTTTCAAAAATGTGCTAGCTGGATGCTAATTTACACTGGATATGCCATATACAGTAGGGAAGGGATTCATATGGCCCCATTCTTGGGTGGATCTCACATGAGAGGAAGGGGGGGGGGTACTCATTTTGCAATGCAGTCTGCTGAAAAAGATGGAAAGTGGCACTCTACATAGCAACTGACGCTGTGCTCCAAGTTGGAATTGCCACAAAACACATTTTAACCTTCCTCTTGTGTTAGCTTCCTGTTACCATCTCTTATGTTAACGGGTCGGTTTTGACCCATGTCTTAAATCAGCTGTAAAATACACTTAAAACAATTATCTATCATCCAATTTGTTTCTTATCTCTTGGTTGCCTTGCTAGGCGTCCTAATCCATGAAAATATTGGTTTTTAATATTTTTGGTGTGGGCCATTGGGCCTGTTTTTTGTCAGTATACCCCACGATTTCAATTTTAAAAAATGGTAAAATGAACCACAAGAGAATTGTATAAATAAATAAAAAATAAATAAAATGTTGTGTTACTTGACTATAACTGAGGGATATTAGAACACATCTCTTAAATAAATTGTATTTATGTTTTCATTTTAATCATTTTATACTGAATTGACCTCACATGTCTGGACATGCCCGTCTTTGTTTGTTTTTGTACTGGATAACAAGGTAAAATGAGAATCCCCTAAAGCTCACATGATTGGGAGAGGAGCTGGCTGTCAGTGTGTTTAGTTTTAGCTGTAATTATTGCTTGAAAATCTTATTTTTATAAGTGGGTCAAAACCGACCCTAACAACACCAAGGTCATGATTTCAACCAGAGCATTTTATAATTTAGTGAAACACAAAAAAAATGTTTTGTTTTGTTAAAATAGAGGTTCCTGACAAAGTCAAAAAGCCTTGATGCAAAAAACATAAATTTATGTGTTTTTTTATGCATTTGAAAACTAAAATGGGTCGGTGCTGACCCTAACACAAGACGAAGGTTAAGATAATCAACACTCTACTGCCCTCCGGCGGCTAAAGTGAATAGTGAGTAGAATTTGTCACCTTTCATGTGTCAGGTAAAAAGTGACAAATGGGACCCTATGAACCCTCTTCCGACTGTGACATGCTACGGACAAGAATTATCATTTTTACAGGGCGATTTCAACACACTCAAATTTGGTAATCAAAACCACAACTAAGATGCACGTTGCAACAAGCAGCTCGTGTGTACAATACTTACAGTATATAAATATAAATATATGTTTTTATATATCACAACAAAAGACAAAATTCAGCTTACTTCCTGATTAGGCAACATTACTGCCATCTTATGTCTTGGAGTTGAAGTTGCATGCAATGTCTACTAAATAATACTAATGATAATATATATGACAATAATAACTAATTTACACATTGTAACCTCACGATTGGAGGAGGTAATCAGTTTGAGCTACCTCAAAAATTGCAACTTCCCTTTGAGTTTCACAGATGTGGAACACACACACACACACACACACACACACACACACACACACACACACACACACACACACACACTAGTATATTATAGACGTTTCAGCCTGCTCTCATCCATCACATCCAATCAAGATGAGACCACAAGCATGGAATGAAACACTTTTTTTCTCTCTCTCTCTCTCTCTCTCTCTCTCTCTCGCTTTCCACCGCATTCTCTATTCTCACCTCAGGTCTTGTCGGAGCAAGTTAGTGTGTGAGGCCAGTGTGTGAAAGCTGGGTGATGGTCCATGCATTATTCAGCACAATCTGCAAACAGGCAAATACAGCTCTATTGGAGAAGCACTAAGGCAAACAGCAAACAATTAAAACGTCATTAATTGCTTAATTGAGAGACAAAATAAATGGGGGTGGACAGGGGGAAGTTGTGGCAGCTGCTTATATTAATAATGGATTAGATTTATATCGCGCTTTTCTATTGTTATATACTCAAAGCGCTCACAGAGAAGTGGGAACCCATCATTCATTCACACCTGGTGGTGGTAAGCTACATCAGTAGCTACAGCTGCCCTGGGGTAGACTGACGGAAGCGTGGCTGCCAGTTTGCGCCTACGGCCCCTCCGTCCACCACCAATCATTTATTCATCATTCATTCACCAGTGTGAGCGGCACCGGGGGCAAAGGGTGAAGTGTCCTGCCCAAGGACACAACGGCAGCGACTTTGATGTCAATAGGTGGGAAGCGAACCCGCAACCCTCAGGTTTCTGGCACGGCCGCTCTACCCACTACGCCATGCCGCTTATAATGTCAAGTCTGTTGTGCAATGTTATGAATTTATATCAATATATATATATATATATATATATATATATATATATATATATATATATATATATATATATATATATATATATATGTAAATACTTGAATTTCAGTGTTTTATTTACACATATACACACACATAACACTCATCTACTCATTGTTGAGTTAAGGGTTGAATTGTCCATATTCTCTCTCTCTCTCTCTCTCTCCCTCTATCTATATACATACATATATATGTCTCAATTAGATTATCCAGAGAATAGTGCTCGATACCGTGGTTGAGTACAATATATGTACGTGTGGGAAAAAAATCACAAGACTACTTCATCTCTACAGAACTGTTTCATGAGGGGTTCCATCAATCATCAGATTTTTTCCCACACATGCATACTATATATATATATATATATATATATATTTTTTATATATATATATATATATATATGATTTTATTCCTGAATGTACACGATGTAGTGTACATATAGGCAATACAATCAGTGCCACACATTGTAGCATACATACAACATAACAAAAAACACCTATCTATTTAACATTATGTTAAAAAAAAAATTGAAATTACTGATAGTTGCTGTGGTGACATTTTCACAAATGCAAAATGTAATACCATTGTGTATGCCAAAAGGAAGCCATACTTTGTTTCACAAAGGGTGGACTACAGAAGAAAAGTGGTATTATTGTCATATTAATACGTCGGTCTAATAAAATTACGTCCCTAAGAAGAATTTTATTACTATTTGTTTCACCTTTTGTATGTTTATGTTAAATGCTTGTTATACTTTTTGATCAAAATTGAATTTAATTTAGTGTGTACTAAAATACATGGCTAGTACATTGTTCCAATATTTTTTGTGTAAAATGTATGTTTATGGCTTTTCCTAAATGAAGCACGACAGTCCCACTCAAGACAAAGACTAGTAATGCACACACTGCAAAAAGTCAGTGTTCAAAAACAAGAAAAAAAAAAATAAATTTAGGGGTATTTTATATGAACTAAGCAAAATTATCTGCCAATAAAACAAGAAAATGTGGCTTTTTAAGACTTTCCAAAAGAAGTCAAACAAGCTAACCTCAATGAAGACAAAAAAAAATACCTTAAAATAAGTATTTTCTCACTAATAACAAGTGCTCTTTTCTTGGTAGAAAAAAAACAATGAGACTTTTTTTCCCAATATGTTGAAAACTATTCTTAAATTAAGTAAATGCTAGTGCCATTATCTTGACATAATGATATGCGCTCCGCATTACATTTCTTGCATTTTCCCATCGATAATATGACGTCATCACGCCAAGTGCCTGCTTTTTCAGTCAACTAGTGCGCAAGGAATATATATATATATATATATATATATATATATATATATATATATATATATACGTCTTTGGAAGTGGGAGGAAGCCGGAGTACCCGGAGGGAACCCGCATTCACAGGGAGAACATCATGCAAACTCCACACAGAAAGATCCCGAGCCTGGATTTGAACCCAGGACTGCAGGAACTCCCACTTCCAAAGACATGCACCTGGGGATAGGTTAATTGGCAACACTAAATTGGCGCTAGTGTGTGAATGTGAGTGTGAATGTTGTCTGTCTATCTGTGTTGGCCCTGCGATGAGGTGGCGACTTGTCCAGGGTGTACCCTGCCTTCCGCCCGATTGTAGCTGAGATAGGCGCCAGCGCCCCCCGCGACCCCGAAAGGGAATAAGCGGTAGAAAATGGATGGATGGATGGATGGATGGATAATATATATATATATATATATATATATATATATATATACATATATTAAATGGGTGTACTTGTATAGCGCTTCTCTACCCCTTTTTAAGGAGCCCAAAGTGCTTTGACAGTATTTCCACATTCACCCATTCACACACACTGATGGCGGCGCAAACCAGGTTCCATCAGGAGCAAGGGTGAAGTGTCTTGCCCAAGGACACAACGGACGTGACTCGGATGGTAGAAGGTGGGGATTGAACCAGTAACCCTCAGATTGCTGGCACGGCCACTCTCCCAACTTCACCACGCCATACAGGTTGGGAGAGTAATCTCTCATATTTTAATATGAATACTTGGTAACACTTTAGTATGGGGAACATATTCACCATTAATTACTTGCTATTCAACATGTAAATTAGTAACATATTGGCTCTTAATTAGTCATTATTAAGTACTTATTGATGCCTTGTTCTACATGGCCTCATTATACAACCAAACCCTAACCTTCTAACCCCTAACCCTCTAACCCTTACTTTCTAACCCAAACCCCAACCCTAACCCTAACTGTAATCCTAACCCTCAAACCCTTACCCTAACCCTAACCAAATAACTTTATATTAAGTCTTTGTTACTTAAAATTTGTTCCCCATACTAAAGTGTTACCGAATAATTTTATATATTTAGGGAAAGTAAATTAAAAATGACTTTTGTCTTTAAAGGGAAACATTATCACCAGACCTATGCAAGCGTCAATATATACCTTGATGGTGCAGAAAAAAGAACATATATTTTTTTAACCGATTTCCGAACTCTAAATGGGTGAATTTTAGTGAATTAAACGCCTTTCTGTTTATCGGTCGGGGGGCAATGACGTCAGAACGTGACGTCGCCTAGGTAATACAGCCGCCATTTTCTTTTGCAAACACCGGGTCTCAGCTCGGTTATTTTCCGTTTTTTCGACTATTTTTTGGAACCTTGGAGACATCATGCCTCGTCGGTGTGTTGTCGGAGGGTGTAACAACACTAACAGGGAGGGATTCAAGTTGCACCACTGGCCCGAAGATGCGAAAGCGGCAAGAAATCTGCCGCCAGACCCCCATTGAATGTGACGGAGTGTGCACATTTTACCGGCGATGACAGACATGGCACAGAGATGTATGGATAACCTGCAGATGCATTTGCAACGATAAAGTCAACATAATCACAAAGGTGAGTTTTGTTGATGTTGTTGACTTATGTGCTAATCAGACATATTTGGTTGCGGCGTGACTGCCAGCTAGTCGATGCTAACATGCTACGCTAATCAATGCTAACATGCTATTTTTTAATTTTAATTTTTAATTAAATTAATTAAATTAAAAATTAAATTAATTTTAATTTTACTTTTTAATTTTCCTGAAGGAACTCTCCTGAAAGAATCAATAAAGTACTATCTATTTACCGGCGGTGCTAAAGCAGACATGTATGGATAACCTGCAGATGCATTTGCAAATATAGAGACAACGAAATCACAAAGGTGAGTTTTGTTGATGTTGACTGCCAGCTAATCGATGCTAACATGCTATGCTAATCGATGCTAACATGCTATTTACCGGCGGTGCTAAAGCAGACATGGCACAGAGATGTATGGATAACCTGCAGATGCATTTGCAACTATATAACATTTCTTTCCACCCACATTTAATGCGAAAAAAACACTTACCAATCGATGGATTTAAGTTGCTCCAGTGTCACGAGATGCGAAAGTCCTGATCGTTTGGTCCGCACATTTTACCGGCGGTGCTAACGCAGCTATTCGGCCATGCTATGGCTATGAATAGCGTCAATAGCTATTCGCTCAATAGGTTCAGTTTCTTCTTCAATACTTTCATACTCCAACCATCCGTTTAAATACATGCGTAATCTGTTGAATCGCTTAAGCTGCTGAAATCCGAGTCTGAATCCGAGCTAATGTCGCTATATCTTGCTGTGGTATCTGCCATTGTTTGTTTACATTGGCAGCACTGTATGACGTCACAGGGAAATGGATAGTCGCATCGCAAATAGCGAAAATCAAGCACTTTAAAAGTTTTTTTAGGGATATTCCGGGACCGGTAAAATAAATTAAAAAAATTCAAAAAATACAACAAGCCACTGGGAACAGATTTTTATTGTTTTTACCCCTTTTGAAATTGTGATAATGTTCCCCTTTAATTATGATCATGATTTCTGGTCACGTTAAGCCAGCAGAGAAAGCCTTGCTGGCCCTGACGGCACACCACTGGTCTGATTGTATTCCACAAGATGATGAAAGTGATATTTTTAGGCGCCATTTCCTTCGACACACTTTTATTTTTTTCTTGTCTTCATGACCTTTAAGAACCACTTCTTTCGAAACTCTATCAAAGCTATTTCCTACGACTGGCGCACCCAAGAACGGCATTTTCTGCTCCAACTCTACACTATATGCTATACGCCAGTGGTTCTTAACCTTGTTGGAGGTACCAAACCCCAGCGGTTATAAATGTGCATTGACCCTTTAGTGAAAAAGATCTATATTTTTTTTAATTCATGACAATGTTATATGTTTGTTATACTGGTGCACAAAATTAACCGTGCATGAACATCACCTTGTTCAAAGAACAAAACCAACACAATGCATGAACTCACAAGAAAATACACACCTGCAAATCAGATTAAAAATTAGAGGAAACATTGTTTGGGGGTATCCATAATACGGCGATAGGGAGAAGTTTTTATTTACACGATGAGACTGGTGTACCTTGACCTCCACGGCGGAGGCTCCCCCAAACCCCTGAGGCCGACTCACCGAACCCCTAGGGCAGAGTTTTTCAACCGCTGTACCGTGAGATGCAGTCTGGTGTGCCGTGGGAGATTATGTAATTTCACCTAATTGGGTTAAAAAACATTTTTGCAAACCAGTAATTATAATTTGCAAATACTGTGCCGTTGTTGAGTGTCTGTGCTGTCTAGAGATCGGCAGAGTAACCTTGTTATACTCTTCCATATCACTTGGTAGCAGCAGGTAGATAATTGCTTTGTAAATGTTGGGAACAGCGGTTGGCAGTGTGAAGGTAAAAGGGTATCTAATGCATAAACCAAAAATAACAAAAGGCGAGTGCTGCTAGGAAAAGGCATTGAAACTTAGGGATGGCTATGCAAACCGAAACCAAAACTGAACTGGCTGCAAAGTAAACAAAAACAAAATGCTGGACGACAGCAAAGACTTGGAGCTGATGGTGTCCACAAAGTACATCCGTACATGACATGACAATCAACAATGTCAAAGAAGGATAAAAACAACTTAAAAAGTAGACTCATTGTACTTTCGAGTATCATCTCTCAGGCATACTTGCTTTGTTGGCATTGAAATCTGTAACATTACAGTCCAAATGAGTCAGCACTGAGTGCCCGTGTCCCCAACAAGTGCTTGAGCCATTGCCAAATCAATCAAGACTATTTAAGTTGTTAATAACAAAAGGCCTGCAATGAGGTGGCGACTTGTCCAGGGTATACCCCGCCAACCGCCCGATTGTAGCTGAGATAGGCGCCAGCGCCCCGTGCGACCCCAAAGGGAATAAGCAGTAGAAAATGGATGAATGGATAACGAAAGGCGAGTTCCACTAGGAAAAGGTATTGAAACTTTGGGATGGCTATGCAAACCGAAACTAAAATTGAACTGGCTGTAAAGTACACAAAAACAGAATGCTGGACGACAGCAAAGAGGTGGAGCAGATGGCGTCCACAAAGTACATCCGAACATGACATGACAATAAACAATGTCAATGAAGGATAAAAACAGCTTAAATAGTCTTGATTGCTTAAAACAAAGCAGGTGCGGGGAATAGCGCTCAGATGAAGACATGAAACTGCTACAGGAAAATAACAATAAAATAGGAAAAGCCACCAAAATAGGAGCGCAAGACAAGAACTAAAACACCACGCACGGGAAAACAGCAAAAAAATGAAAATAAGTCACGGCGGGATGTGACAGGTCGTGACAGTACACCAACTTCGAGACAAGAGCTATAGTGATACATGTTTGGTTATGGTTTAAAGCAGGGGTCACTAACGCGGTGCCCGCGGGCACCAAGTCGCCCATTAGGACCAGATGAGTCGCTCAAATAGCAGCACTTACCAGTGAGCTGCCTCTATTTTTTAAATTGTATTTATTTACTAGCAAACTGGTCTCGCTTTGCTCGACATTTTTAATTCTAAGAGAGACAAAACTCAAATAAAATTTGAACATCCAAGAAAACATTTTAAAGACTTGGCCTTCACTTGTTTAAATAAATTCATTATTTTTTTTACTTTGCTTCTTATAACTTTCAGAAAGACAATTTTAGAGAAAAAAATACAACCTTAAAAATTATTTTAGGATTTTTAAACACATATACCTTCTTACTTTTTAAATTCCATCCTCTTCTTTCCTGACAATTTAAATCAATGTTCAGGTAAAAAAAAAAAAAATGTTTTATTGTAAAGAACAATAAATATATTTTAATTTAATTCTTCATTTTAGCTTCTGTATTTTTCGACAAAGAATATTTGTGAAATATTTCTTCAACTTTATTATGATTAAAATTCAAAAAAAATAATCTGGCAAATCTAGAAAATCTGTAGAATCAAATTTAAATCTTATTTCAAAGTCTTTTGAATTTCTTTTAAAATTTTTGTTCTGGAAAATCTAGAAGAAATAATGATTTGTCTTTGTTAGAAATATAGCTTGGTCCAATTTGTTATTTATTCTAACAAAGTGCAAATTCGATTTTAACCTATTTAAAACATGTCATCAAAATGTTAACATTAATCTTAATCAGGAAAAATTACTAATGATGTTCCATAAATTCTTTTTTTAATTTTTTCAAAAAGATTCAAATTAGCTAGTTTTTCCTCTTGATTTTTTTTGGTTGAATTTTGAATTTTAAAGAGTCTAAATTGAACATAAACTATGTTTCAAAATTTAATTATCATTCTTTTCTTGTTTTCTCCTCTTTTAAACCGTTCAATTAATAGTTTTTTTCATCATTTATTCTCTACAAAAAAACTTTCCGTAAAAGGGAAAAAAATGTACGACGGAATGACAGACAGAAATACACATTTATATATATATATATATATATATATATATATATATACACACATATATATATATATATATATATATATATATATATATATATACATATATATATATATATTTTTTTTTTAATTAAAGGTAAATTGAGCAAATTGGCTATTTCTGGCAATTTATTTAAGTGTGTATCAAACTGGTAGCCCTTCGCATTAATCAGTACCCAAGAAGTAGCTCTTGCTTTCAAAAAAGTTGGTGACCCCTGGTTTAAAGTCATATCCAACAATTGTGACAACGACTTTTTATTGTCTACTGAGTTTTGTTTTTCAATTTCTGCTGGTGGAGTGCCTCCGGATTTTTTTCAATGAAAAAAAAAAAAAAAGATTGAGAAACACTTCCCTAGGGATAAAACCCAGGTTAAAAACCACTGCTCTACATTCAAGCTGCTTGACTGTCATGCTAATCAAGCCGGGAAGAAGAAAATAAACGGATGTGACATCGTTTTACTTCCAATAAAACATTTAAAGAGGGTGAAGAAAAAGGGTCATTACAATCTCCAATTCTGTCCACACTCCAATGACCTTTGTGGACAAGCCAAATTTATTATTTTTTATTTTTTTTTAAGTCTTAAAGCAGTGCTTCTTAACCTTGTTGGAGATACCGAACCCCAAGAGTTTCATATGCACATTCACGGAACCCTTCTTTAGTGAAAAATACAACTTAAAAGTTGTTTTCAAATTCAAGACAGAGTTACCGTATTTTTCGGACTATAAATCTGGGTTTTTTTTGTTTGGTCGTGGGTGCGACTTATACTCCGGAGCGACTTATAGTCTGAAAAATACGGTATATGTTTTTGGTAACACCTTAGGATGGGGAACATATTCTAAGTAACAAAGACTTAATTTAGAGTTTTTTGGACACCAAGGGAACTTATTCTAAGTAGGGCTGCAACTAACAACTAATTTGATAATCGATTAATCTGCCGATTATTACTTCGATTAATAATCGGATAAAAGAGGCAAACTACATTTCTATCCTTTCCAGTATTTTATTGAAAAACAGCATACTGGCACCATTCTTATTTTGATTATTGTTTCTCAGCTGTTTGTAAATGTTGCAGTTTATAAGTAAAGGTTTACCTTTTTTTAAATAAATGAAAAAAGTAGCCTCTGCGCATGCACATAGCATAGATCCAACGAATTGATGACTAAATTAATCGCCAACTATTTTTATAATGGATTTGATCGATTAGTTGTTGCAGCCCTAATCCTAAGTATATAAAGACTTAATTTAGAGTTATTTGGTTAGAGTTAGGGCCATGGTTAGAGAGTTAGGGTTATATTAAAGCGAAACATTATCACCAGACCTATGTAAGCATCAATAAATACCTTGATGGTGCAGAAAAAAGACCATATATTTTTTTCAACCAATTTCCGAACTCTAAATGGGTGAATTTTGGCGAATTAAACGCCTTTCTGTTCATGGCTCTTCTGGCGATGACGTCAGAACGTGACGTCACCGATGTAATACTGCCGCCATTTTAATTTTCAATACATTACAAACACCGGGTCACAGCTCTGTTATTTTCCGTTTTTTCGACTATTTTTTAGAACCTTGGAGACATCATGCCTCGTCGGTGTGTTGTCGGAGGGTGTAACAACACTAACAGGGAGGGATTCAAGTTGCACCACTGGCCCAAAGATGCGAAAGTGGCAAGAAATCTTCCGCCAGACCCCCATTGAATGTGCTGGATTGTCTGCACATTTTACCGGCGATGACAGAAATGGCACAGAGATGTATGGATAACCTGCAGATGCATTTGCAATGATAAAGTCAACAAAATCACAAAGGTGAGTTTTGTTGATGTTGTTGACTTATGTGCTAATCAGACATATTTGGTCGCGGCGTGACTGCCAGCTAATCGATGCTAACATGGTACGCTAATCGATGCTAACATGCTATTTATCGGCGGTGCTAAAGCAGACATGGCACAGAGATGTATGGATAACCTGCAGATGCATTTGCAACGATAAAGTCAACGAAATCACAAAGGTGAGTTTTGTTGATGTTGACTGCCAGCTAATAGATGCTAACATGCTATGCTAATCGATGCTAACATGCTATTTACCGGCGGTGCTAAAGCAGACATGGCACAGTGATGTATGTATAACCTGCAGATGCATTTGCAACTATATTACGTTTCGTCCACCCACATTTAATGCGAAAAAAACACTTACCAATCGAAGGATTTAAGTTGCTCCAGTGTCACGAGATGCGAAAGTCCTGATCGTTTGGTCCGCACATTTTACCGGCGATGCTAACGCAGTTATTCGCTCAATAGCTTCAGTTTCTTCTTCAATACTTTCATACTCCAACCATTCGTTTCAAAACATTCGTAATCTGTTGAATCGCTTAAACCGCTGAAATCAGAGTCTGAATCCGAGCTAATGTCGCTATATCTTGCTGTGGTATTCGCCATTGTTTGTTTTCATTGGCAGCACTGTGTGACGTCACAGGAAAATGGATAGTGTCTTCTCGGAGAGCGAAAAAAAGGCACTTTAAAGCTTTTTTTTAGGGATATTCCGGGACCGGTAAAATTTTGAAAAAAACTTCAAAAAATACAACAAGCCACTGGGATCTGATTTTTATTGTTTTTAACCCTTTTGAATTTGTAATAATGTTCCCCTTTAAGGCCATACCGAATAAGGCATTAATACAAACTTAATAGTGACTAGTTAAGAGCAGATATGTTACTAATTTGCACGTTAATAAGCAACTAATTACTGAATATGTTCCCCATATTAAAGTGTTACCATGTTTTTTTACTGGGGCACAAAATGAACCGTGCATGAACATCACCTTGTTTAAAGAACAAAACCAACACAGTGCATAAACTCACAACAAATTACTTCTGCTGTTGTCGTATCCATAATACGCCGATAGGGAGAATTTTTTATTTACACGATGAGTCGGGTGTGTTTTGAGCTCCCCCGAACCCCTGAGCCCGACTCACCGAACCCCCAGGGTTCGATCGAACCCAGGTTAAGAACCACTGTCTTAAAGTCATCTCTGCAAGCTTCCGGCCTAATAAAGCTGTCGGTGCAGGGAAGGTTTATGTTCCAGCTGACGAGGTTTCTCCTCCCACCTGACAAGGCACTAATTTGGGAGCTGTTGTTCCTTTTGTTCCTCAGAGGACGGCGGCCTCCAGGTGGCGGCTGCAGCCTGTCGACTGATGTCACGTCACGCCGAAACACGACATCACCGCGCATTAGTGCATCTTGGCAAACATACACACACACACACACACACACACACACACACACACACACACACACACGGGGAGGGGGAAGACACTTGTTCTTAAAAGACACTGATTTATATTCCAAAGTGCTACCGCGTACAAAAAGGGTTTTATGACTAATAAATGAACATATTGTCTGGATCTTTTATGCAAATGGAATTTTCAAACCAGGCCGTCTATTAAAATTGATGATTTATGTGATTAATAAGGCGCTGCAGAGGAGGAAGGGAAGCGAAAGTGATGAAACGGCTCCAGTCCTACCCCGTGTCCCTCTTCCCCCTGCGCTGGTCGTGCGGGGTCCCTCGGCACGCCGCTGTCTCACGGCGACTTAATAATTGGCCCCATGCTCATTGTTATTCCGAACCCTTTAGGACCAATTATCAGCAGACCTCCTGACCTTTACTTGCTGTGTAATCGTCGTAACGAGACGAGCAAGGCAGCCGAGAACAAAGGTCTGAATAGTCTTTATGCTGATTAATTATTCTGTCAAGTGAATTCTTTCTTTAACGCCACACTTTTTTTTTCTCTTTTCTTCGGAATTGCTTTGATTTTGACTGTATTTTTTTTAAAGATGGCGTGCATGTTTCCAACCCGCTGGCCCGTTAAGTAAATGTCGGACCAAAGCAGTTGGCGTTTATTAACACAAACCCCGTTTCCATATAAGTTGGGAAATTGTGTTAGATGTAAATATAAACGGAATACAATGATTTGCAAAACATTTTCAACCCATATTCAATTGAATGCACTACAAACACAAGATATTTGATGTTCAAACTCATAAACTTTATTTTTTGCAAATAATAATTAACTTAGAATTTCAAGTAGTTGGGAAATGGCATGTTCACCACTGTGTTACATCCCCTTTTCTTTTAACAACACTCAATAAACGTTTGGGAACTGAGGAAACTAATTGTTGAAGATTTGAAAATGGAATTCTTTCTCATTCTTGTTTTATGTAGAGCTTCAGTCGTTCAACAGTCGTATTTTACGCTTCATAATGCGCCACACATTTTCGATGGGAGACAGGTCTGTACCCTCACTCTTTTTTTACGAAGCCACGCTGTTGTAACACGTGCTGAATGTAGCTTGGCATTGTCTTGCTGAAATAAGCAGGGGCGTCCATGAAAGACAGCGCTTAGATGGCAGCATATGTTGTTCCAAAACCTGTATGTACCTTTCAGCATTAATGGTGCCTTCATAGATGTTTAAGTTACCCATGCCTTGGGCACTAATGCACCCCCATAACATCACAGATGCTGGCATTTGAACTTTGCGCCGATAAGAGTCTGGATGGTTCGCTTATCCTTTGGTCCGGATGACACAATGTCGAATATTTCCAGAGAATTTGAAATCTGGACTTGTCAGACCACAAAACACTTTTCCACTTTGCATCGGTCCATCTTAGATGATCTCTGGCCCAGAGAAGCCGGCAGCGTTTCTGGATGTTGTTGATAAATGGCTTTCGCTTTGCATAGTAGAGCTTTAACTTGCACTTACAGATGTAGCGACCAACTGTATTTAGTGACAGTGGTTTTCTGAAGTGTTCCTGAGCCCATGTGGTGAGATCCTTTGGAGATTGATGTCGGTTTTTGATACAGTGCCGTCGGAGGGATCGAAGGTCACGGTCATTCAATGTTGGTTTCTGGCCATGCCGCTTACGTGGAGTGATTTCTCCAGATGCTCTGAACCTTTTGATGATATTACGGACAGTAGATGTTGAAATCCCTAAATTTCTTACAATTGTACTCTGAGAAACGTTGTTCTTAAACTGTTTGAGTATTTGCTCACACAGTTGTGGACAAAGGGGTGTACCTCGACCCATCCTTTCTTGTGAAATACATTTTTTTCGGGAAGCTGTTTTTATACTCAATCATGGCACCCACCTGTTCCCAATTAGCCTGCACACCTGTGAGATGTTCCAAATAAGTGTTTAATGAGCATTCCTTAACTTTATCAGCATTTATTGCCACCTTTCCCAACGTCTTTGTCACGTGTTGCTGGCATCATATTCTAAAGTTAATGATTATTTGCAAAAAAAAAACGTTTATCAGTTTGAACATCAAATATGTTGTCTTTGTAGCGTATTCAACTTAATATGTGTTGAAAAAGATTTGCAAATCATTGTATTCTGTTCATATTTACATCTAACACAATTTCCCAACTCATTTGGAAAAAGTGTTTATAGACTAAAAAACTATTTTGTCCCACACGCCATTGGACTGGACAACTCCTCTCTGGGCCAGGGGGTACTAGGATGACAGGGGATGCAAAACAATAACAGTGCAATACTTTTTCATAACATGGTCACTACTGCCTAGTTTCTCTTGTTATATTCTTATTTTACTGTTATATTTTTATTCCCATTGTTGCTTTGTTTTTTTTCTTATTTTGTTTCCATTTATACCTCCATTATTGACTTTTTACTTTTTAAATTGATCTCAATTCTGTACACTGCTGCGCTGCAAAAAGTCAGTGTTCAAAAACAAGAAAGAAAAAATACAAAAATGAGGGGTGTTTTATTTGAACCAAGAAAAATTATCTGCCAATAGAACATCAACATTTGGCCTGTCAAGACTTTCCAAAACAAGTTAAATTAGCTAACCTCAAGGAATACCTTAAAATAAGTACATTGTCATTTATCTTGCTAGAAAAAAAAAGGAGACTTTTTTGCTCTATATGTTGTAAAATATTCTTAAATTAAGTAAATGATCTCCCTCGGGCAGGAGATACAGGACAATAACATGAGTTGTGTTGTCCTCTGTTTTTAAAATTTGTATTTTTATTTACTGTTTTAATTGGTTTTATGCTTTAAAATCGTTTTTAATCATATTTATTTTATATTGTTTTTTTATGGGTTTTATTTGTATTTATTTTTTGTTTTTTTGTTTTTATTCAGTCATTGGTGGAGCTCAGGATAGTATTTGAATATTGTTTTTATTATTGTTGTGCAGCACTTTGGAAACATTTTGTTGTTTAAATGTGCTATATACAGTGGGGCAAAAAAGTATTTAGTCAGCCACCGATTGTGCAAGTTCTCCCACTTAAAATGATGACAGATATCTGTAATTTTCATCATAGGTACACTTCAACTGTGAGAGACAGAATGTGAAAAAAAAATCCAGGAATTCACATTGTAGGAAATTTAAATAATTTATTTGTAAATTATGGTGGAAAATAAGTATTTGGTCAACCATTCAAAGCTCTCACTGATGGAAGGAGGTATTGGCTCAAAATCTCACGATACATGGCCCCATTTATTCTTTCCTTAACACGGATCAATCGTCCTGTCCCATTAGCAGAAAAACAGCCCCAAAGCATGATGTTTCCACCCCCATGCTTCACAGTAGGTATGGTGTTCTTGGGATGCAACTCAGTATAGTTCTTCCTCAAAACACAAAGAGTTGAGTTTATACCAAAAAGTTCTATTTTTGTTTCATCTGACCACATGACATTATCCAAATCCTCTGCTGTATCATCCATGTATCCATTTTGGTATAAACTCAACTCGTCGTGTCTTGTATGTCTTCCATTTTCTGATAATTGCTCCCACTGTTGATTTTTTCACACCAAGCTGCTTGCCTAATGTAGATTCACTCTTCCCAGTCTAGTGCAGGTCTACAATTCTTTTCCTGGTGTCCTTTGACAGCTCTTTGGTCTTGGCCATAGTGGAGTTTGGAGTCTGACTGTTTGAGGCTGTGGACTGATGTCTTTTATACAGATAACGAGTTCAAACAAGTGCCATTAATACAGGTAACGAGTGGACGACAGAAGAGCTTCTTATAAAGAAGAAGTTACAGGTCTGTGAGAGCCAGAGATCTTCCTTGTTTGAAGTGACCAAATACGTATTTTCCACCATAATTTACAAATAAATTCTTTAAAATTCCTCCAATGTGAATTCCTGGATTTTTTTTTCACATTCTGTCTCTCACAGTTGAAGTGTACCTATGATGAAAATTACTGTCCTCTGTCATCATTTTAAGTGGGAGAACTAGCACAATCGGTGGCTGACTAAATACTTTTTTGCCCCACTGTAAATAAAGTGGATTGGAGTGGATAAAATGCCGGACAAACAGATTTAAGACCACTTTTTACCCGAGAGCAATAGTGTTGCTGAACACAAGACAATAATGACTCTGCATGTGAGCTGTGTGCTTGATATTTTTATGTTTTTTTATCTATTTATCTATGTTCTTATGTGTTATTTTGAATTTGCACTAAATTAGTTTTTGCTTAAAATTCCAGTGTACAATGTACAATGACAAAGATCCTATTCTATTCTATTTTAAATGCTAGTGTGCATAATGATAAGCGCTCGGCATCATGATTTTTTTTTTCATGCTTGGAATAAGAAAATATTACTTTAAAAAAGTAGTTTTATACTTGTGAGTGTTGATGACACAGCTTTGCAACAGTTGATATTCTAGTTTCCTGCATGTTTTACTCAATATAGGTCATAAAATCTCAGCAACAAGCTGTAATATCTCACTGAAATCATTTAGGACCCATCCATCCATCCATTTTCTGCTGCTTATTCCCTTTGGGGTCGCTGGTGCCTATCTCAGCTACAATCGGGCGGAAGGCGGCGTACACCCTGGACAAGTCGCCAGGACCAAAACCTTTTAAAAAAGTAAAACACTCCAACATAAAATCTGCTCAGTGAAAATTATCTTAAACAAAAAATATGCAAATACCACCCTTATTTGTGATATTTCATCTTACTTAGATTTCAGTTTTTGCAGTGTGGAATTTTAATTTTCCTGTAAGAACTTTCCTGAAGGAATCAATAAAGTACTATCTATCCATCCATCTTTAATTTTTAATTTTTATGATTTTTGTGAATGATTTATTGACGCTGTGCAATGCTTAAGCTATTGAGCCGGCAATAAAAAGCATTACAAAAAGTCCCGAGATTGTATCCCTTATCGTACGTCCTGGATGTAAAAAGTTAGGACTCTTATGTGTACTACATCTAGCTCTGAAATGTCACTCTACTGCTTTCCACTTAAAATGTGCCCTGAAGGGTTTTTCTTTTCCCAGCCCTCAAGTCTAACATAGTCAGTAACAAAAGCCAAGAATCATTAGAGGCAAGCTACCCTTAAACAGCTGGATTTGGGGGTTTTGACTCGGTCTTACAAGATAAGCTTCTCTGCCGAAGTCGACCACAAAGGGAAGCGGGACAGACGCTGAACCAACACAGGGTAGTTAGAATTAAGCGAATTGCCTCGCCATCCGGCTGACTAGAGCCTATGTCGGTGGAGCAGTCTGGTAAGACCGTCTGCGGCAAAAGGACAGGACCCCTTTGACGGAGAGCTGGATTTTGACTCGCAAAGTACTTGTGCGTCAATTACCGGATTCTAACATTATGTACGCACGGATACAGACACCAAACACAAACACACATATGCAACTATATGGACCAATGATAGCATGGCTGAGTACAGAGGAGACATGTGAGTAAACACTATCACAGGAGCCATCTGCACCAGGAGGTCATCAGACTATGGCCACAGCCGATAACCCATCTGAGGAACGTTGAAAAAATAAAAATAATAAAACTTGTAAAATAGTAAGAACCACGAGTAGAGATAAAGAATAAAATACAAGTAAGACATACAGTGGGGCAAAAAAGTATTTAATCAGCCACCGATTGTGCAAGTTCTCCCACTTAAAATGATGACAGTGTTGGAGTGTTTTACTTTTTTAAAAGGTTTTGGTCCTGGCGACTTGTCCAGGGTGTACGCCGCCTTCCGTCCGATTGTAGCTGAGATAGGCACCAGCGACCCCAAAGGCAATAAGCAGCAGAAAATGGATGGATGGATGGGTCCTAAATGATTTCAGTGAGATATTACAGCTTGTTGCTGAGATTTTATGACCTATATTGAGTAAAACATGCAGGAAACTAGAATATTAACTGTTGCAAAGCTGTGTCATCAACACTCACAAGTTGAGTTTATACCAAAATGGATACATGGATGATCATCAATCAATCAATGTTTATTTGTATAGCCCCAAATCACAAATGTCTCAAAGGACTGCACAAATCATTACGACTACAACATCCTCGGAAGAACCCACAAAAGGGCAAGGAAAACTCACACCCAGTGGGCAGGGAGAATTCACATTCAGTGGGACGCCAGTGACAATGCTGACTATGAGAAACCTTGGAGAGGACCTCAGATGTGGGCAACCCCCCCCCTCTAGGGGACCGAAAGCAATGGATGTCGAGCGGGTCTAACATGATACTGTGAAAGTTCAATCCATAGTGGCTCCAAGCCAGCAGTGAGAGTCCCGTCCACAGGAAACCATCTCAAGCGGATCAGCAGCGTAGAGATGTCCCCAACCGATACAGGCGAGCGGTCCATCCTGGGTCCCGACGAGCGGTCCATCCTGGGTCTCGACTCTGGACAGTCAGTACTTCATCCATGGTCATCGGACCGGACCCCCTCCACAAGGGAGGGGGGGACATAGGAGAAAGAAAAGAAGCGGCAGATCAACTGGTCTAAAAAGGGAGTCTATTTAAAGGCTAGAGTATACAGATGAGTTTTAAGATGAGACTTAAATGCTTCTACTGAGGTAGCATCTCGAACTGTTACCGGGAGGGCATTCCAGAGTACTGGAGCCCGAACGGAAAACGCTCTATAGCCCGCAGACTTTTTTTGAGCTCTAGGAATCACTAATAAGCCGGAGTCTTTTGAACGCAGATTTCTTGCCGGGACATATGGTACAATACAATCGGCAAGATAGGCTGGAGCTAGACCGTGTAGTATTTTATACGTAAGTAGTAAAACCTTAAAGTCACATCTTAAGTGCACAGGAAGCCAGTGCAGGTGAGCCAGTACAGGCGTAATATGATCAAACTTTCTTGTTCTTGTCAAAAGTCTAGCAGCCGCATTTTGTACCAACTGTAATCTTTTAATGCTAGACATGGGGAGACCCGAAAATAATACGTTACAGTAATCGAGACGAGACGTAACAAACGCATGGATAATGATCTCGGCGTCTTTAGTGGACAAAATGGAGCGAATTTTAGCGATATTACGGAGATGAAAGAAGGCCGTTTTAGTAATACAGCAGAGGATTGGGAGAATGTCATGTGGTCAGATGAAACCAAAATAGAACTTTTTAGTATAAACTCAACTCGTCGTGTTTGGAGGAAGAAGAATACTGAGTAGCATCCCAAGAACACCATACCTACTGTGAAGCATGGAGGTGGAAACATGCTTTGGGGCTGTTTTTATGCCAAAGGGACAGGAGGATTGATCCGTGTTAAGAAAGATTAATATATATTTATTTTAAATAAAAATAAACAAAAATCTAAATATATACAGTAAATAAATAATAAATAAATAGAACTAAACAAAATCTTGCGTAACTAATAGGATAAAAATTAAAATACCAATGACTTCAATAAAATAATATCAGGTAAAAGCCAAATCAAAAAGGTGGATCTTAAGCCTGCACTTAAAAACAAGAACGTTCTCCTCCGTCCCTCTACTCCGGGACTACTCAACTAGCGGCACCAGGGAGCCAAATCCTGGGAATGACACCACACTTGTCGCCGGGGTACGGTTCTAAATGTGGAAGAGAGTTTTTTAGGTTTTTTTCAGCAAATGAAATATAATTACACACATAAAAAACACTTATTTTTAATAATTATTGATTCAATTACCTCACAATTTATGTATTCTGCAATGACATGGTGACTTGTCCAAGGTGTACGCCGCCTTCCGCCCGAATGTAGCTGAGATGGGCACCAGCGCGCCCCACGACCCCAAAGGGAATAAATGGTAAAAAAATGGATGGATGGATGGAATTTATGTATTTATTCATGTAATGATTTTGTTAAATCATGAAACATTTAAGTATTTTCTATTTATTCAGATGATATTCGATGAATTAAATAATACAACCCTACAAATAAAAACAATATTAATCATGAATTAATGAAAGTCACAATTAATTAAATCATTAAAAAGATAAAGTAAATAATGAAATGTATTTTTGCAATAAGTACATTAATGACCCATTTAATAACACCTGTGTATACACATCAAAATATAAGTAATTTCTAAAAACATTTACCATACTTTTAAGGTTATTGTAACAAACAGCTATTCAAGCCGCACCCACCACATTTTAGAAGAAATAAAATATTTTATATTTTAAATGTTAGGTCACCATACTTGCCAACCCTCCCGATTTTTCCAGGCGACTCCCGAATTTCTGTGCCCCTCCCGAAAATCTCTTGGGGCAAACAATCTCCCGAATTTCTCCCGATTTTCACCCGTACAACAATATTGAGGGCGTGCCGTGTTCTTTACAACTTGTCATCACGTCGGCTTTTTCTTCATACAAACAGAGTGTTGGCCCAGTCACAGACTTGTGCAGAACAACGTCCGTGGCTGCAAGATGTACTTGGTCAACAGCCATACAGGTCACACAGAGGGTGGCCGTATAAACAACTTAAACACTGTCACAAATATGCGCCACACTGTGAACCCACACCAAACAAGAATGACAAACACATTTCGGGAGAACATCCGCACAGTAACACAACAGAACAAATTCCCAGAACCCCTTGCAACAATAACTCTTCCGGGATGCTACCCCCAACCTCGCCCCCACCTCAAGCCCCTCCACCCCATCTCCCGAATTTAGAGGTCTCAAGGTTGGCAAGTATGTAGCTCACCGGACCATGAGCCGATTGAGCCGATTGGGCCGTATGTCCCCGGCAAGAAATCTGCGTTCAAAGAACTCCGGCTTATTAGTGATTCCCAGAGCCCAAAAAAAGTCTGCGTGCTATAGAGCGTTTTCTATTCGGGCTCCAGTACTCTGGAATGCCCTCGCAGTAACAGTTCGAGATGCTACCTCAGTAGAAGCATTTAAGTCCCACCTTAAAACTCATTTGTATACTCTAGCCCAGAGGTCACCGACCTTTTTGAAACCAAGAGCTACTTCTTGGGTACTGATTCATGCAAAGGGCTACCAGTTTGATACACAAAAATAGCCAAATTGCTCAATTTACCTTTAATAAACAAATCTATACACTGTATATATTTTTAAAAAATGGGTATTTCTGTCTGTCATTCCGTGGTACATTTTTTTTCCTTTTACGGAAGGTTTTTCTGTAGTGAATAAATGATGAAAAAAACACTTAATTGAACGGTTTAAAAGAGGAGAAAACAGGAAAAAGAATGAAAATACAATTTTGAAACATAGTTTATCTCTAATTTTGACTCTTTAAAACTCAAAATTCAACCGAAAAAAAAAGAGAAAAACTAGCTAATTCGAATCTTTTTGAAAAAAATTTAAAAAGAATTTATGGAACACCATTAGTGATTGTTCCTGATTGAGATTAATTTGAGAATTTTGATGACATGTTTTAAATAGGTTAAAATCCAATCTGCACTTTGTTATAATATATAACAAATTGGACCAAGCTATATTTCTAACTAAGACAAATCATTATTTCTTCTAGATTTTCCAGAGCAAAAATTGTAAAAGAAGTTAAAAAGAAATATCTAAATTTGATTCTAAAGATTTTCAAGATTTGCTAGAATATTTTTTATTTATTTTAATCATAAGTTTGAAGAAATATTTCACAAATATTCTTCGTCGAAAAACAGAAGCTAAAATAAAGAACCAATTTAAAATGTATGTATTATTCTTAACAATCAAAAAATAAATTTACTCGAACATTGATTTAAATTATCAGGAAAGAAGAGGAAGGAATTTAAAAGGTAAAAAGGTATATGTGTTAAAAAGTCCTAGAAATCATTTTTAAGGTTGTATTTTTTCTCCAAAATTGTCTTTCTGAAAGTTATAAGAAGCAAAGTAAAAAAAATGAATGAATTTATTTAAACAAGTTAAGACCAAGTCTTTAAAATATTTTCTTGGATTTTCAAATTCTATGAGTTTTGTTTCTCTTAGAATTAAAAATGTCGAGCAAAGCGAGACCAGCTTGCTAGTAAATAAATACCATTTTAAAAAATAGAGGTAAGTGCTGCTATTTGATCTATTTTTAAAACAGGCCAGCGGGCGACTCATCTGGTCCTTACGGGCTACCTGGTGCCCGCGGGCACCGCGTTGGTGGCCCCTGCTCTAGGCTTTAAATAGACCCCCTTTTTAGACCAGTTGATCTGCCGTTTCTTTTCTTTTCTCCTCCGCCCCCCTCTCCCTTGTGGAGGGAGGTAGAGGGGACACAGGTCCGGTGGCCATGGATGAAGTGCTGGCTGTCCACAGTCGGGACCCGACTGCTGACCTGTCTTCGCTTGGGATGGTCTCCTCCTATGGACTGGACTGGACTCTCACTATTATGTTATATCCACTATGGACTGGACTTTCACAATATTTTGTTAGACCCACTCGACGGGGGGCGGGGTTTGCCTACATATGCGGTCCTCTCCAAGGTTTCTCATAGTCATTCACATTGACGGGTTTTTTTGCCCTTATGTGGGCTCTGTACCGCGGATGTTGTTGTGGCTTGTGCAGCCCTTTGAGACACTAGTGATTAAGGGCTATATAAATATACATTGATTGATTGATTGATTGATTGATTGATTAAGACACCTGATTCTGATGATTTGGATGAGTGGCCACATCAGGCTGATCAAAACAATATTCCATTCCACAGAAGCGCAAGGTTATCAGCCTCCATTTAATCCCAAAGAATACAAAACCTCATCAAAAAAGTGTCTTAACTTTGGCAGTAGCAGCGTGTCGTACATCTGCTACTCCTAAACCGGCTCCACCTCGGCCAAGGACATCTAAGGAGCCAAGAGCCCCCGCGCCCCCGCCATCAATAAGATCTAAACACCTCCTTTCATGAGCGCCTCTGCGGCCCACCATAAATCCTTAACGACAAACTCTATAAACCTCTCGGGCTATGAATATTTAGACGTGCCGGTGTTTCTCCAGAGTGCTGTTTTCTGTCTGGGGCTCCACTCATGACATTATTTCTCTGCCAGAGAAGTTGCGGTCCATTAAAGCTGTGATACGTATAGCAGCTTGCACGGATAGACAAGGTGGGCCCTCAGCCAAAAGGACGGTGAAGTAAAAGAGCAAACATATCAGAGGCAACACGACCGTCTTGACTGATTTTGTCCCGACTCTGCGATTGTCCATCTTGTTTTTGCGGAAAAATCACTTTATTTTTACGCAACCATGACCCGGACCCCCGCTGGTCTTTGGCCACGGTATGTTTGTTAACAAGCAGCAGAACATAAACTAACGTGTAAGACAGGGGTCAGCAACGTTTTTGAAACCAAGAGCTACTTCTTGGGTACTGATTAATGGGAAGGGCTACCAGTTTGATACACACTTAAATAAATTGCCAGAAATAGCCAATTTGCTCAATTTACCTTTAATATATGAATCTATATATATATATATATAAAAAATGGGTAATTTTGGCTCAAAATCTCACGATACATGGCCCCATTCATTCTTTCCTTAACACGGATCAATCGTCCTGTCCCCTTAGCAGAAAAACAGCCCCAAAGCATGATGTTTCCACCCCCATGCTTTACAGTAGGTATGGTGTTCTTGGGATGCAACTCAGTATTCTTCTTCCTCCAATCACGACGAGTTGAGTTTATACCAAAAAGTTCTATTTTGGTTTCATCTGACCACATGACGATCTCCCAATCCCCTGCTGTATCATCCATGTATCCATTATTCTCTGCATTTGACCCATCACCCTTGATCACCCCCTGGGAGGTGAGGGGAGCAGTGAGCAGCAGCGGTGGCTGCACTCTGAAATCATTTTTGTTGTAAAAATATATACAGTAAATATTACATTTCAACATGTCTGTCAATGAAGAGTTGCTTCAGCCTGCGACACATATTTGGAATATTATAGCTAATATTGTCACTCACGTCATGAGTTGTCTTCATTATAGAACTTATATACAGCTTTTTTTTTATTTTTTGCAGCTCCAAAGAGATTTGTTTTTTTTTGTTGTTTTTTTATTATCCAATATGGCTCTTTCAACATTTTGGGTTGCCGGCAGCTGTCCTCCAAAAACCCCAA